>NW_024031655.1:0-15635 GCF_002237135.1 Teleopsis dalmanni
CGGGACCTCAAAAATGGCCAACACCAAGTCCCTCTGGATGAAATCTGGAATTGGAATACAGTTAAAATTTTTGTTTACTAGTATAGCAGTTCTAGCCGACTCTATGTCACGTTTATACTAGGTGTACCGGTATGAAGCGAGCGTAAAGATTCCGATAGGGAACATTTGTTGTGAACGAGTCTTTATTTCTTTTTGTTTGTTTGCTATGACATATGTGAAATATATTTAGTATACATCAAGTCATTGAACAGACAACATCATATTTTTTCATCGTGTTAAAAATGTCGAATTTTGTACCAGAAAGTGATGATTTGCGGAAAGCATTAATTTTTTGTTTTCATTTGAAGAAAAGTGGTGCAGAGTCACATCGCATTCTTGTCGAGGCATATGGTGATCATGCTCTATCAGAAGCAACATGCAAAAGATGGTTTCAACGGTTCAGAAATAATGATTTTGATGTGAGAAATAAAGAACGTGGAAGACCGCCAAAAAAGTTTGAAGCCGCCGAACTGCAAACGATATTGGATGGGGATGACACTTTGGGTCAAAAGCAAATGGCAGATATGTTAAATGTTGCACAAAAAATAATTTCTGACCGTTTAAAAGCTATGGGAAAGATCCAAAAGTGTGGAAAATGGTTGCCACATGAATTGAATGAAAGACAGATAGAAAACCGAAAAAGCACTTGTGAAATTTTGCTTCAAAGACACGAAAGAAAAATGGATTTATTTTAAGAATCCTAAACGGAAAAAATCATGGGTTAATCCGGGACAACCATCAACATCGACTGCAAAACCAGATCGATTCGGCAAGAAGACAATGCTGTGTGTTTGGTGGGACCAGAAAGGTGTGGTGTACCACGAGCACCTAAAACCTGGTGAAACCGTCAATGCTGGTCGCTATGAACAACAAATGATAAATTTGAACCATGCATTGATCGAGAAACGACCAGAATGAGCCAGAAGACACGGCAAGGTAATTCTGTTCCATGACAATGCACCTGCACACAAAGCAAAACGGGTTCAGGATGCAATCAAAATACTTGGCTGGGAGCTGCTACCCCACCCGCCGTATTCACCAGACTTGGCTCCTTTCGACTACCATTTGTTTTCATCGATGGGACACGCATTGGCTGAGCAGCACTTTGATTCCTACGAGGAGGTCGAAAATTGGGTGTCTGGACGAACAATTTTTTTGGCGTGGTATCCACAAATTGCCAGAAAGGCAACTGTGTGGAAAGTATCCTCGCACCAGGTGAGTTTTTGGGAACTCCGACTCTTCAACCACTTTGGCGCCCAGTTTAGCCTTTGTTGCAATAGCTGCAGCATTTTTATGGACCCATTCAGCCGTTTGGTTATTTGTGCACACCACCATGAACCATCCTGTAGGAAGGAAACAACCTTCAAATTCTGGTTTAACCTCGTCTTGCGCCAACTCTATGGCAGTCTCAATTATGGCCTCCT
Organism: Teleopsis dalmanni; assembly: GCF_002237135.1. Classification (NCBI taxonomy): domain Eukaryota; kingdom Metazoa; phylum Arthropoda; class Insecta; order Diptera; family Diopsidae; genus Teleopsis; species Teleopsis dalmanni. Next base: position 1,464 of record NW_024031655.1, read on the forward strand.
GTAGCTGTGCAATCTGTTCCCTGTTTAGGGGGCACTTAGCCAAATCAAAAGGAACAAATCCAAATTTGATCCCCTTGGCGTGACTGGCTACTTGGCTGAAGGAGGGTTTACTTGATCCGTAAATCGAGGTGTTCTGCTTTGGTTTCCTACCAGCTGGCATGACCACGTCGTCAGATAAAGCCCTTTTAGCTGGCGCACGAGTTGGAAGTTTAGACACCATGTCTAGGGCCACATCCCTAGAGTGTCTCTGGCTCATGTAAGCCTTTAACCTCCTCTTCTGCATTGAGTTCAGTTTTACAAAACCCTTCTGGTCATGTAAACTGATCCCTTTCATACCAACATTGACAACAGTAGCACCTGACTGTTCAGAACAGAGACTGACTCCATCAATGTCAATGGCAGCATCAGACCCTTCAGTTTCTGTGCTGCTAGCATCAGTATACTATGGAAAAACAACATTTTCCACAGCGTGTATATTTTTGCAGATGTGCTCAACAGCACCATCTACAAAAGGTTCACTGACCTGTGACACAACAGTCGACTGGTCGTTGTTAATTCCCTGTCCGACAGCAGTAGTGTTTGATGAGTTTGTTTATTAGATGTATCCATATGATATCCCAGGAGTATTAGGGAAGTATAAAGTCGTCATCGGCGACAGAAGGCCGAAAGCGGAGGTTGCCTGGTATTCGCAGTTCGCTATTAAGGTCATCACAAGCCCCGTGACCAAGTTCCTACAGGCATAGCTGTTCCACCGTAGATAGGGGGGTTGTTCGGGTCTTATTCATACATTCACACATACTACACCATACATCCTTATATAAAAATTTTAGACTAGGGACAAAAACTATAGATTGTTTCATATCTTCAATCAAACCCAGGGTGTTTTCCTTCACCCCGCCTAGTTGCTGGCGACCACAAAACCAGCAGAAACATGACCTAACTGCTTTGGGGTCATCGATCCTACAAACAACTAAACTTCCATTAAAGGCCGATCGATTGACTGACGAACTTAATGAGTAGCACCAAAATGCAAAATGATGAGTGACGAGTGTTTTTTTGTTCAAGTGTGACATTGGGGCCAATTTGTGCTATTTGAAGTTTATTAAGCTCGGATATTAAATAGAGAATTTTATTTTTGTAGTTAGATATATTTAGATTTCTCTGTGTTAAGTTGGCTAGTTGATTTTGTAGTTTTGGTATTGTGGTTGTGGTTTTATATTTATTTGTTAACAGGTTTTTCAATTCTTCCAGTGTTGTGGGCTATTGAATCGCAGTTATGTTTGTTTGTACTACTTGCGATAGTTTTACATAAAGTATAAAGTCAATGAGTGAGTTTTTGCCTGCAGGCGTTGTAACGACACGGATTCATCGTTTTAATTCTGCTGAGGTATTACTCAGTCGCGGTCCGGGTCGTTGCAATAAATTTGGTTTATTGACTAGTTCGAAGCTGGTAAACCAATGAGTGGAAAGTAAAAGACCGTTTGTTTTTATTTTTTAAAATTTTATTTATTAAAAGTTTTCTTAAATAACTTATTTTAAGCTTGACTCTACTCAGTAAGTTTTATCCAAAGACGTCAAAACATCAAAGGCGTTTATAAAATCTATTCAATAATTTTTACCCAAAGACGTCAGAACATCAAAGGGTTTTTCCAAATCTACGTAATTAGTTTCTAGCCAAAGACGTCAAAACATCAAAGGCGTTTATAAAATCTACTTAATACCTTCTACTGATTTATTAAGCCTTAGCGTCGAAACACCATGGGCTTCTAAAAAGGGACTTAGCGCTGGAGTAGTGATCTACTCACTTCGGTGTGCCGGTGCTAAGTGATTTTTCATATAAAATCTCCGCTATTTATATACGACACTTTGCTTTGCTTAATTGAACGCACAACCGCACAAGTATAATTTTCGTGCGTGTGGGTGTTCGCTGTGTTGATCGTGCGTATGGATGTTCGCGGTGTTGATCGTGCGTATGGATGTTCGCGGTGTTTGTTGTGCGTATGGATGTTCGCTGTGTTTTTGTTTCAAATATATAAATCGAGTTTTATCCAGATGATAAAATAATAAAAAACAATGAGTTTTATGTAGGGCGGAATTTGTACAAAATTCCGTCCTTACAGCGTTAGGCCATTGTAAATAATTTCAATTATTTTTATAAAAGGTTCTAGGTCTCTGTGATCTCCTGAGAAGCTGGGAATAGCTTTTGTAGCTACCTCTAAATTGAAATCGGACATGGTTCTTGTTGTGGTGTGAGATTCAGTGTTTGAATTTTCAGGATTGCAAGTGATTGGTGTTTATAGTGAGTGCGGTATTGACATATCAATGTTGTATTGTGATAGTATTTTTATCAATTTGTCTCTTAAATGCCAGAAAATTTTTAAGCCAGTCTCTTTTTGTTTTTTTGATAATTTTTCGTTGTATACGTTTAGTATACTTCGTATTGATTCAAGTGTGGAAAAAAATGTTTGTAAGTGCACTGTATCTTCGTTGATTTTTATTGTTTTATTCAAGCATTTATATGCTTTATTAAAATTTTTTTTTTCAATTGAAATATTTTGGTAAATTTTTTGACATCTGGTCATTATATATTTTTATTCATATTTGTGCCTGTTGTCTAACAAGGCTACGTTTTAATTTTTTGTAAATTTGTTTAATGATAAATGAGATTATTACAGGGTTCAGAAAAACACTGTGCTGTGCACAAAAATGCAAAACACCACGCACAAATGTTGTGCGATTCTAAATAAAATTTCACACCACAAATGTGCCACATCTTGTGTGCACAAACAAAACGCTCATTTCACACGAATGTGGTGGAGTGAAATAAAATTCGCAAACGCAAACGTTGTTTGTGCCGAAGTTATTTCGCACAGCACATTGTGTGTGAGGCAGCCAGCTTACCTTCGCACTCAACGTGTGCAGAAAAGAATACGAGGAGCACATTTTGTGTGTAGACTCGAAAATAAAAATGCACCCAAATGTGCGGAGACGAAATGTCTACTGCACATTTGTGTGAAATGATGATTTAAAAGCGCGCAATATTATGACAAATATCGCAGCAAAATAGTACGTAAAACTGATTTGTATTAATTTTGGTCTTAATACGAAATATTTTATTGAAGAAATGATTTTGTGTTTATATTTTAATTTTGAATTTATTATTAGATTAATATTTATTGCTCCTATTACTTATTATTTTAAGGTTTATTAATTTAAAACATGGGAACAAAGTTAATTTCGCAATGTACTTGAAAACTTTGTTATATTAAATAGGTACATGAATTTTATAGAGAACGAGTATTTGTTTCGAAATGTTATAAGTAAAGAGGATCGGTTCTACGGATCGTACTTTGAAAAAATTAAATATATCAATTTTGGACTACTTCATAAAATTTTATTTAATAGTAAGTTATACACTAAGATTCGTTAGTAAGGTTATAGAAAGCAAATTAAATATTTTTTACAACAACATAAATTAATTTTGTTATTAGATTTCACTTAATTTTTTATCTTTAATTACAGCTTAAATTTAAAGAAAGTTATTGAAATAATTTAATAATTTAATATCTTAATTTCTTATTAAAAAATACATAACTTTTATTACATATGTTTTGAAATCAATTTTCATTTAATCTTATTAATAACATTGCTGAAATATTTTTTTCACTTAAATTATATCTCTGCTTACTTAGCACAGTAGAAAGGGCGCTAGAATCCTGCTACCTGTTCAAGAAAATATTTTCCTAATCTTTCGCGTTTTTTAATGAATGTTAAATACTCTACCTAAGTGAATACATATTTCTGGAGAAGAAAAATATCTATTTGTGACCCTCCCGTATTATCTTTTTTAAACTGTTGCAAAATTTATTAAACAAATACACCAATACCAATACCTGCTACCTGTTCAAAAAAAATATTTTCCTAATCTTTCGTGTTTTTTAATAAAAATTAGATTCTCTACCTATGTAAATACATATTTTTTGGGCATAAAAAAATCTTCCTGAAATATGTTTTTATTTCTTTTAAACTGGTGCAAAATTTTCCAAACAAATACTTTAAGTTCACTTACTATATTTGCATTTAAAAATGCACAAAAGTTGGGAAGTAATATACAAAAAACTAATATTTTAAGTTAAAATACAAATAAGGTTAAGACAGTTATAATTTTTAGTTAACATTACTTAACAAAAATAATTATTTTAAATATATCTTAATTTATGCAATTTTTAATATAAGTTACAATCCCAACGAACGCAAATATCAATTTTTTCAAAATTTGTAACAAAATATATTTTCTATTTCAAACAAAATTGTGAAGTTCCTGTAATTTTTTTCCACCCCACACAAGGGTTTTTTTTTTAAGCTATACGAGCTAAGGGATGTGGAATCTTCAAAAGATACTGGTAGCCCGTACTACCAACATGCACGATTCACAACCAAGACTTACTCTTTTGCTTGATATTTGCGCCTACGTACTAAACCTCATCCTAACACCGTGTCTCTTCTAACCATAAATCCCTCCGGAACCATCTTTAAGCATTACTTCGGAGGGTGGTGATTCAGCGATTACTGTCATCTCTTACTGCTCTTCTAGTTCTCTCTGCTGCTCTCTGTTCTTCTGTGATTTCTTTCGCAAAAATACACACCAGGTTCCAGATTTCTGTTGACTTTAACATCAGTTGGATGATGTTATCAGGTGTGACCTGCTCTCTGGTTGCTCTTGCCAAGGAGCTGCGGTGGTTCTCATATCTCGGGCAATCAAAGAACACATGTTCCACCGTTTCTTTTGTATATGGACATGCTGGGCACACGTCGTCTTCGTCATGTTTGAACTTAAAAAGATATGCTCTGAAGCAGCCGTGTCCAGTTAACATCTGGGTTAGGTAGTAGTTCACCTGCCCATGCTTTCTGTTGGTCCAATCACTTATCTTCGGAATGAGCCTATGCGTCCATCTTCCTTTTGTGGATATATCCCAACTCTGTTGCCACTTATTCAATGCTTCTTCATTGAGCTGATTGAAGTTTGTAACCCCAATTCTTTTTGCTACATGCTTTTCCTTTTCAATTTCTGCTTCCTGCTGTAATGGCATCATTCCGGCAATAACCATGGCCGCGTCAGTAGATACTGTACGGAATGCGGAAACAACTCTGAGAGCGCATCTTCTGTAGGCTGCGTCTACTCCTGATCTGTACGTCTTTTTATTCATTGCTTCTGCCCATATGGGAGCCGCATATATAGCAATAGACTTAACTACATTTGTGAGTAACTGCTTCTTCTGTTGTCTAGGTCCACCTATATTGGGCATTATTCGCGATAGTGCACACGTTGTTTTCGCACATTTTGCAGCAACATATCGTAGATGCTCTTTGAAGGTGAGTCTATTGTCAATCATTACTCCAAGATACTTGATTGCTTGTTTTGATGTGACTCGCTCATTGCCAACAGTTATTGTAATGTACTCAATCTTTTTCCTGCTGCTTACAAGAAGGACTTCAGTTTTATGATCAGCAAGTTTGAGGCCTACACTTGTGATCCAGCTTCTTACCATAGCGACCGCATCGTTGCATGTTGATTGTATCTTTTCTATATGTTTCCCTTTAACCACCAGCGCAATGTCATCAGCAAATCCAATTATTTCTGCGCCTTCTGGGAGCTCAAGTCTCAGCACATCGTCATACATAATGTTCCACAATATTGGACCCAGTACCGAGCCCTGTGGTACCCCTGCCGTTACTTGGTATGACTTTGTGCCTCTGTCTGTGTAATACAAAAGCACTCTCTCTTTAAAATAGTCAACGATTAATTCTACTAGGTACTTTGGAACGTCTTTCCCTTGAAGTGCTGCTAGAACAGTGTCCCAGTCCGCTGAGTTAAATGCGTTTTTAACGTCTAATGTAATGATGACACAGTATTCTTTGTCTCCTTCGAGCCAACGGTCTCCTTTAATGGCATCTTTTGCTATGGCTATGACTGCTTCCACGGCCTCTATTGTGGAGCGTGCCTTCCGAAAACCAAATTGTCTATCTGATAAACCATTGCCATTCAGGGCTTCTTCTAGTCTTCGGCTAATTATCTTTTCCAAAAGTTTACCGGCCGTATCAATCATACATAGCGGGCGGTAGCCTGATGCATCTTGTACGTTATTGCCCTTTGGTATAAGCACCAACCTTTATATTTTCCATATCTGGGGAATGTTCTCTCCTTTATACATGCGTTGAACACTTCCCTGAATGAATCAACGTTGATTTCTGTGGCCATCTTTAGTGCCAGATTTGGTATTCCATCTATTCCAGGTGCTTTGGTTAGTTTCAAACCTTTGCATACTACTTCCAATTCTTGCCTGCTAACCTCAGGTATTTCATTCTGTGGCTCACTATCTTGTACTGTATAGGTTATATCAGCTCTCTGCGGGAAGAGACCTTCAACTATTGCTTGTAGCTTAGCTGCGTCTGTTGTAACTGGTGGACGGTAGCTATATAATTTTTTCATAACGACTTTATATCCTAGTCCCCAGGGGTTATTATCGACCTCCTCACACATTTCCTTTAAGCATCTAGCCTTGCTATTCGATATCGCCTTTTTTAGTTCAGTTCTCGATGTTTTATAGGCTTCTTGGTGCGCTATAAAATTTTCGCGACCCCTTGCTCTTTGACATAGTCGTCGCGCGTGTTTGCATTTTCTTCTCAGTTCGGAAATTTGGTCAGTCCACCAATACACATGTTGTCTGCCATTCCGCCGGCCTTTCTTTGCCATAGATGCGTTACATGAATTTGTTATGCAGCGCATCAGTTGTATTGCTTTATCATTCGCACTGCCAGTTAGGTGGATGTCGTCCATTGAGAGCTTAAAAGCTTCTTTGCCCAAAGTTAACTCCTTCCATAGCGGATTTGGAGTGGCTACCGCAGGAATGGTTCTTGCTGAGCGGTCATGTATTTCGAATATGATAGCTTGGTGGTCACTATGTGTGTAGATATCTGACACTTGCCACTCAGTTGAATTAGCTAGTGGATCGCTGATAAATGTCAAATCAATCTTAGAGCTTCTACCGTTCCTTGTGAATGTATCCTTTTGGCCGCAGTTCAGTAATACTACATCCAGGGTGGCCAATGCTTCTAGGAGGCACTCTCCCCTGGGGTTTGTCAATGTTGAGCCCCATTCAATGGCCCAGGCATTGAAGTCACCGGCAATCACTATCGGCTTCATATCTTTAGCGTCGCTAACAATATTGTCCAGTCTTTGTTTGTATTCTTCGATTGATAGACTGGGGGGTAAATAACAGCTGAAAAACGTTATTCCATTCACTGTACTTTTTACGTATGCTTCCCCTCCGTCGAAGACCTTCTCTAGTGGGAATTTACCACACGTCCATATCGATGCATTGTTGCACTTGCTGGTAGCCCAGCAGTGATTGTCTAGTGTACTATAATGTTCGCTCATTATAGCTAGATCTATTTTTAATTCGCGTACAGTCTGCTTTAACAGATCCTGTGCCGCTTCACAGTGGTTTAAGTTCAGCTGTAAAACTTTCATCTTTTTTTATTTAGTATCCTCCGGCGGGCAGTCAAGTAGTGGGGACATTTAGGTCCTCCCGTAATATGGTTAGCGTCAATATTTGTGTCAGTTCTACAAAGTAGGCAGTGAGGGGCACCTTGACACGCTTTAGCAAGGTGGTCCTCTCCACCACACTTGTAGCAGTGTTTTGACCAGTCTTTGGAGCTCTGACAGTTCCTTGCCACATGTCCAAAATCGAAGCATTTGTAACATCTCCTGGGGGTAACTTTTTGGAGTAATCGGCACACGGTCCATCCAACTCGTAGTTTGCCCACCTCCTCAGCTTTACCGGCCTGCTTCTTTGGTATTACAATTATAGCCGTTCTGGTACCTCCAGTGGCATTTCTTATTGTTTTGATCGCCGAGGGATGTATTTCGCCTATTTGGTTTTTCCATGCATCAATTATTTCCTCTTCTGTGGTTATTTCGTCCAGGTATCATAGTTCAAAGGTAGCTTCCTCCGTTAGCGTTTTGACCTCTATTTCCTCAGGTAGTATACTTTTGATGTGGTCTTGGTGGACACTTGTTATTGTTTCTGCTGATCTTTTGAATTCAAGCAGAAGTTCCCCTTTTTGTGTTTTCCTGATAGAGTGAACATCATTACCGACTGCTTTAAGCTCTGGAGCTCCTTTTACTTTCCGGAGTATGTCCGCAAAGGAAAGTTTCTCAGACGGTTTAATAATCACTACATCCGGTCGAGGTGGTTTCACGCGTTTTTTTGTTTGTAAAACCCAAGCGTGTCGTTTGTTGTTGTCTTCAATTGGTGCTTGAGGTACATCAGCGTTGCCGTTCGTCCCGGCCACCGTATCTAAGTTGCTTTCCAATGCTTTCCTTGGCTCCTTAGACTTAGTATTATTTGCCCCCACGGGTCGATTTGTTTTCGTCTTCTTAGGCGGTGTCTTCCTACTTTTTTCGATTTCTTCTCTTAACCGTTTGGATATAACTGGTGTTTGCTGCGGCTGAATTGTTTGGGTACCTCTATCGTTCGTTTTAGCAGTGATAGTTTTATTTGGTGTCTCTTCGGCAGTTCTTTTATAGAGCGATGATATCAATGCAACAAGATCACGCATTGCTTGGTGGATGGACCTTCTTCCTCCACCCATCATCTCATTTAGCTCGGATATTTTGTCCCCGAATTTAATGAACGCTTCCCTTTTCACTTTTGGAACACTGTTCCCATTAAGCTCCGGAGGGGATGAGCGAGCTCTCTCGTTATTTTGCCTCTCTTGTGATAGCACAGGTGAGTGTGTTAGTCTCGGCGCCCTCATGAAGGGGTTTTGGCTGGGACTGACTATCCGTGACTCCTTTGCACTTTCGGTGCCGGCTGGAGTATTAACGCCAGAGTGTATTGGTGTTTTTGTGGTTTTTGTGGTTGTGAACATTTTTCTTTGCAATTGGGTCCCAACTTAAAGCCGTTATCTTGGTTTCGTTGTGTAGTTACCCTTATTGTGGTTCCATGATTATCTTTGCAATGCAGGGAGGTCATGCGAGGGTTGACACATAGCCTTATGAGCGCATGTGTTCAGAGCCAAACCGGGAGCTAAGCAGAAGATATTCTTAACTGCCCCTACACCCCAACTTAACAGGACGAATCCAAGATCGTTCTTTAAGGCTTGCCAGGTTTTAACGGGACGGAGACAGATGAAGCATTAGCCTGAAAGCCGTCTGGACCAGATTTCACTCTAGCCCATATTGGTAACAGAATACATCATCCACCAGCCCAAGTCATCATATCCCATCGTTTGCTCCAGTATACCATAATCAGAATCTTACTGGTATCGATCCTGATGCCTTTTCTTATAGGCTTTCTCCATTATCATGTCATCATGTCCAATCGTTTGCTGTTGTCCAGTATGCCGTAATCAGAATCTTACTGGTATCGATCCTGATGACTTTTCTTATAGGCTTCCTCCATTATCATTTCTCGTATGTGAATTGTGATGCGACAGTCGTGCCTAACATGATATACAGACGCTGCGCATTTCCGACTCCCTCGTTGGCGCATCAATTGCTCTCACATTGGAAGCAGACATTGTGCGCTTACGTGTCCCTCGATGCCATCCCGGGATGGTGGACGCTTAGTTAGAGCCGGCGTCTACTCGGCTCAGCTTAGGGGCTTCTCAGGGTTTCTGTGACCTTTTAAGCCACACCCTCCGACGCCTAGCTGGATTTTAGTCGCCTCTTACGACAGGCATGCCTTACCGCGGGAATATTCTAACCCCTATCCCGCAGGGGTGATTGTGCACGTTTGTGTAATCGCACATTTGTGCACATTTGTGCAATCATAATATGAGCAACACATTCGTGTGCAGAGAGAATTTTTTGTCGCACAGTGCGGTGCGAGCATAAAATTTTCTCGCACATCTGATTGTGCACATTTTTATAAGTCAGTCGCACAGCACAAATGTTTTTTTTTAAGCTATACGAGCTAAGGGATGTGGAATCTTCAAAAGATACTGGTAGCCCGTACTACCAGCATGCACGATTCGCAACCAAGACTTACTCTTTTGCTTGGCATTTGCGCCTACGTACTAAACCTCATCCTAAGACCGTGTCTCTTCTAACCATAAATCCCTCCGGAACCACTTTTAAGCATTACTTCGGAGGGTGGTGATTCAGCGATTGCTGTCATCTCTTACTGCATTTCTAGATCTCTCTGCTGCTCTCTGTCCTTCTATGATTTCTTTCGCAAATACACACACCAGGTTCCAGATTTCTGTTGATCTCAACATCAGTTGGATTATGTTATTAGGTGTGACCTGCTCTCTGGTTGCTCTTGCCAAGGAGCTGCGGTGGCTCTCATATCTCGGGCAATCAAAGAACACATGTTCCACCGTTTCTTTTGTATTTGCACATGCTGGGCATGTGTCGTCTTCGTCATGTTTGAACTTAAAAAGGTACGCCCTGAAGTAGCCGTGTCCAGTTAACATCTGGGCAAGATAGTAGTTCACCTGTCCATGCTTTCTGTTGGTCCAATCACTTATCTTTGGAATGAGCTTATGTGTCCATCTTCCTTTCGTGGATATATCCTAACTCCGTTGCCACTTATTCAATGCTTCTTCATTGAGCTGATTGTAGTCTGTAAGCCCAGTTCTTTTTGCCGCATGTTTTTCCTTTTCAACTTCTGCTTCCTGCTGTAGTGGCATCATTCCGGCAATAACCATGGCCGCGTCAGTAGATACTGTACGGAATGCGGAAACAACTCTGAGAGCGCATCTTCTGTAGGCTGCGTCTACTCCTAATCGGTACGTCTTTTTATTCATTGCATCTGCCCATATGGGAGCTGCATATATAGGAATCGACTTAACTACATTTGTCAATAACTGCTTCTTCTGTTGCCTAGGTCCACCTATATTGGGCATTATTCGCGATAGTGCACATGTTGTTTTAGCACATTTCGTAGCAACATATCGCAGATGCTCTTTGAAGGTGAGTCTGTTGTCAATCATTACTCCAAAGTACTGGATTGCTTGTTTTGATGTGACTCGCTCATTGCCAACTGTTATTGTAATGAACTCGATCTTCTTCCTACTGCTTACAAGAAGGACTTCCAACTCCTTACCTTAGCCACCGCATCATTGCATATTGTTTCTATATTTTCTATATATTTCCCTCTAACTACCAGGGCGATGTCATCAGCAAAACCAATAATTTCTGCGCCTTCTGGGAGCTCAAGTCTCAACACTTCGTCATATATAATATTCCATAGTATTGGGTCCAGTACCGAGCCCTGCGGGACCCCTGCCGTTACTTGGTATGACTTTGTGCCTCTGTCTGTGTAATACAAAAGCACTCTCTTTTAAAATAATCAATGATTATTTCTACTAGGTACTTTGGTACATTTTTCCCATGAAGTGCTGCTAGTATAGTGTCCCAAGCAGCCGAGTTAAATGCATTTTTAACGTCTAATGTAATAATGGCACAGTATTCTTTATCTCCTTCGAGCCAACGGATTCCTTTAATGGCATCCTTTGCTATGGCTATGACTGCTTCCACTGCGTCTATTGTAGAGTATGCTTTCCGAAAGCCAAATTGTCTATCTGAAAGACCGCTGCCATTCAAGGCTTCCTCAAGTCTTCGGCTGATTATCTTTTCTAAGAGTTTACCGGTCGTGTCAATCATACATAGAGGGCGGTAGCCCGATGCATCTTGCGCGTTATTGCCCTTTGGTATAAGCACCAACCTTTGTATTTTCCATATCTGGGGGAATGTTCTCTCCTTTATACATGCGTCGAACACTTTCCTGAATGAATCAGCGTTGACTTCTGTGGCTATCTTTAGTGCCAGATTTGGTATTCCATCTACTCCGGGTGCTTTGTTTAATTTTAACCCTTTGCATACTGCTTCCAGTTCTTGTCTGCTTACCTCAGGTATTTCATTCTGTGGCTCACTATCTTGTACTGTATAGATTATTTCAGCTCTCTGCGGGAAGAGACCTTCAACTATTGCTTGTAGCTTAACTGCGTCTATTGTAACTGGTGGGCGGTAGCTATATAGTTTTTTCATAACCACCTTGTACCCTAGTCCCCAGGGGTTATTCTCGACCTCATCACACATCTCCCTGTAACATCTTGTCTTACTATTTGCTATCGCCTTTTTTAATTCATTTCTCGAAATTTTATAGGCTTCCTGGTGCGCTATGAAGTTTCCACGACCCCTTGCTCTTTGACATAGGCGCCGCGCATGTTTGCATTTTCTTCTCAGCTCGGAAATTTGGTCGGTCCACCAGTATACATGCTGTCTGCCATTCCGCCGGCCTTTCTTTGCCATAGATGCGTTACATGCATTTGTTATGCAGCGCATGAGTTTTATTGCTTTGTCATTCGCACTGCCAGTTAGATGGATGTCGTCCATTAAGAGCTTAAAGGCTTCTTTGTCCAAAGTTAACTCTTTCCATCGGAGATTTGAGGTAGTTGCCGCAGGAATAGCTCTTGTTGAGCGTTCATGTATTTCGAAGACAGTAGCTTGGTGGTCACTATGCGTGTAGATATCTGACACTTGCCAGTCTGTTGAGTTAGCTAGTGGATCACTGATAAATGTCAGGTCAATCTTAGAGCTCCTACCGTTCCTTGAGAACGTGTCCTTTTGACCACAGTTCAGTAACACTACATCCAGGGTGGCCAATGCTTCTAGTAGGCACTCACCTCTGGGGTTTGTCAATGTTGAACCCCACTCAAAGGCCCAAGCATTGAAATCGCCGGCAATCAGTATCGGCTTTATACTTTTAGCGTCTTTAACAATATCGTCCAGTCGCTGTTTGAATTCTTCGATTGATAGGCTGGGGGGTAGATAACAGCTGAAAAACGTTATTCCGTTCACTGTACTTTTTATGTATGCTTCCCCTCTGTCGCAAACCTGTTCTAGTGGAAATTTACCACACGTCCATATCGATGCCTTGTTGCATTTGCTAGTAGCCCAACAATGTTTGTCTAGCAAGCACACCTGTCCATCCAACTCGTAGTTTGCCCACTCCTCAGCTTTACCGGCTGCTTTTGGTATTACATTATAAAGCCGTCCCTGTACCCAGGGCGCTGTCTTATTGTTTTTTAATTGCTGATTGGTTGTATTGCTCCTATTTGTTCTTTCCAATGCTGTATTATTTCCTTCTTTGTAGTATATCTTCGTCTAGGTAATCTGAGTTCCAATGTGCTTCTTCTGTCAATGTTTTGGAACCTCTAATTTCTTCGGTCAAAACAGCACAAATGTGTGTGCACGAATCTGTGTGCACAATCATCGCTTTGTGCGATGTGAAATTTAAAATCGCACAACAAATTTGAGTGCGTGCATTTTTTTTCTTAACACCACAAATGTGCGTGTGCATATTTTAAAAATAATTTCCACTCGCACAGTGCAGTGTGCGATTTTGTGCACCACATTCCGAACTCTGGTAAAAATATATGGACCTAAATCATATAAAAATTAACAATAACGAAATCTTCACACACACAAAGGCAAATTACCTTGGTATTACTATAGATAGCAGATTTAGTTTAAAGAAGTTTTCTTTTTTTTATTTTTTTAATCATTATTAATAGTTCACTCATGTAATTCTTAATCTTGTTTATTGAATTATTATTTGAATTTCCATTATGTAAAAATATATACTATAATAAATGCTAAATTGGCAGTTATATAAATAAAGGAAAGCACGAAAAAAAAAACCCATACATATAAAACACGAAATCTATAGCAACGATAGAAACGCAAAAGTGCTAAATTGCATCAAAGTTCATCGAAGATCAACTCACTTGTGCACTTTACACAAAAGGTTCATGCGGATGAGTATTTAAGACGACACATTTTGTAAGAAGGTGTCGAGTGTTTGATCTTTTGTTGGAACGGTATTACGCCTAATTTAATATAAAGATATATGTATTTATAACATATATATATCAAAAATAAAAATATATATGAAATTGTTTTAAGCCCTGCGGCGGTTGTACGACAATAAATTTAAAATTAATATATACATATTTGAAGGAACAAAATAGCACGAATATATATTCGGTAGCACAAGGATTTCACAGGGACATTCAAACATCTTAAACGAATTCTATGTAGATGATAACTTTAAGAGTGTATCTTCTATTGGCATAGCGATTCAACTGATGACTGATGTC
>NW_024031656.1:0-15628 GCF_002237135.1 Teleopsis dalmanni
CGGTAAAAACACTGCAGTGCTTACAACAACTTTTCAAACACAACAACCTTAGCGCGAAGAATAGAAAGCTGATCTATAGCCAGATAATTAGACCAGCATTACTTTATGGGTGTGTCGCGTATAGCAAAGCCATTGTACATCCGCAGGAATGATATGCTAAGAGACCTTATAATAGATCCTGTCAAATCTCAGAGTAATCACTAACCGCACGGGGTGGTACGCACATCTCAGATCACTCATTGAATAATCACGAAGATTATGAGAAATACTCAAATTAGTCAGCGAGATGGGTGAGACTCTGTAGAAACCTCCAGCCATCATAAAGTAAAAATGCCCAAATGAATTAACTCGGAAAAGGCTCAACATAATACATAATAATATTTTTTTTTTATATTTTGAAGTAGAAGTAAATAACAATTGAAATTAAATTTTAATAGTATATGTATATATTTTTTTTAAATACTTTTTGGAGGTATACTAGGCGACCGCTTTCAATTTGCCTTCTGTCGGTAAATGGACTTTATATCTTACGGATACATTTAATAAACAAAATAAAGGGGATAATGCTACCCTTATCGCATCAAACACTACAAGCACCTGGAAAGTTTTACAGCGGAGTGGAGAAGATTCTCTGCTCCACATCGTCTTTGCGGTCGACGAAGCAACCTGGAATTCACTGGTCCAGAGTGGAGGTAGAATAGCGTACCGCTTCAGCCATGTCAATATACTGCATAAAGCTAACAATATGACAAAGGAGGGGCAGAACAACGGCCTGTGGAACAAAACGTTCCAAACAAACTCCAGATCACAAGGACGGAGAGACAGAAAGTGGAGCACATGGTTCCACGATCAATATCTACGTCTACTGTGACTCCCAGTAATGTGCACCATAGCTTATAGGGTAGTACTAACATAAATAGAAGAGGGCAAATGCTTTTAGAATACTTTAGTAGTAATAACATCAGCATATTGAACAATGGTTCTGAACACACTTTTATTAATGCCATTAGAAGCGAGGTTCTTAGCCTTACTCTTTCAGTTAATTTATATCCAATTATGTTGTTAATTGGAGGATCTCAAAGGAATTTTCTTTATCTGACCACCAACATATTCCTTTTGGACTGCTGAGCCGGATTTTACATAAAAATTTCCCAGCTGCACATAATCGTATTAACTGGGAAATCTTTAGACTATCCTTAGCTAGTAAAGAGGATTAATTACTGAATTCAATTAGTCATATCGATGAACTTGATTTAGCAGTAGATCAAATAAACTCCGTTATGTCTCAAACGCATGAAGATGAATGTAAGGTTGAACCACGTACATCCAGACGGGATGTGTAATGGTGGAACAACAGGCTCGAATAAATGCGCAGGGAGGTTAGGAAGCTTTTTAATTTAGCTAAGCGAGCAGTGGTGTGGGTGGACTACAAAACGTCCTTGATTACGAAATCTAAACGGAAGTCATGGAAAGCTTTCTGTGACAGTATTGAGACTACTCCGCAAATGGCTCGCCTTCATAAAGTGTTGAGAAAGTCTCTTTCAAATGACATTGTTCTCTTGAAAAAGAGTGATGGCCTCTACACAGCGAATGGCAGGGAAACTTTGCAACATTTGCTACATGTGCACTTCCCAGGATCAATCTTATGTGATACAACCATAGATAGGCGCACGTTAAAATATGAAGTGCAAGTTCAAACTTGGGAGTTTATGGTGAAATTTTCAGAAAGGTCTTTTTTTACGTTAAAAATATTCCCTGCAAAATTAAATTTTTTTTTGTAAAGTAGTTTTCCGGAAAAGTGCCGTGTGGTCAGCCACAGCTGGGACCCATAGCACATTTTTCTCTCTTCGATAGTACAAACATTTTTGTATATATTTTGTTCGCAAATATGGTATTTAGTTACTTTTATCCCTCGGGGGAGGCTGTAACCCCAACAAGGCGCGTCGCAGGTGGCGGATAGCGAATGCCTTCCAGAAATGGGTGGTAGGAAGGAAATAAAATACCTCCCGCCAAACAGCCAGGAGATGGTAAACTTCGAAACATACCCCCACTGTAAGCTTTTCGAAGGTAGTATCGATAAAAGGTTACAGATGGTGCTGTGGAATGACAGCTGGTTTCTCAGTATCATGTATAGGCAGAGATTGAGACAACTGGTATGGTTATACATGAATTAGCAGATAGCGCAGTGGTGTCCATGTAAGCGGTATGTTCACAGCGGTGGAAAGCAACGGAAAACCACCACTAATATTTTTCCAAGATTAACATGAATATACATGAATCAATTTATCTAACATGGCTGAGAATGAAAACAACGGCCTCGAGTACGGGCGCCCCTTAAATGGGGCAGGGGTGCTAAGAATCTACCGTTCAACTAAGATGAGATTCAGTAATAATAAATCCTATAAAATTGGCACTTGGAATGTCAGGAGTATGTTCGAAAGCGGTAAAATTAATAATACAATACGGGAAATGCAGAAATATGAAATTGGTATTTTGGGAGTAAGTAAAATGAAATGGCCAGACCACGGAAGCTGTACTATAGACAATTATGATGTGTATTACTGTGGCGATAATGGAAGAAGAAACAAACATGGTGTTGCAGTAGTTATAGCAAAAAAACTCAAAAATATGGTAACAAATGTCTTGTATCATTTCACTCGTATAATAATGGTGCAAATGAGGGGGGGTCGGTAAATTTTAATATAATTCAAATTTACTCCTGATGTGATGCTGCTGATGATGAAATTGAAATATTTTACGAAGGAATACAATCATTGATAAGAAGTACAAAGTCAAGAGATGTTCTGATGGTTATGGGTGACTTTAATTCCAAGATAGGCCAAGGTACGGACGATGCTATTGTTGGCAAATTGTTGGCGAAAGAAACGAAAGAGGTGATCGTTTGGCTGAATTCTGCAGAAGTAATAAGTTGATTATTTCCAATACATTCTTTTAACTGCCAAAATGAAGACTTTATACCTGGAAGTCACCAGTGTTATGGTTTTTTCTGTGATGATGATGTCACTTCTTCTCCCAAACAAATATTATATTCTCGGTTGATATTGTTGAGGTCGTAGGTGACGTTGCTATTGAAATCGTACCGACCGCGCCAATTAATGTTATGATCCTACAGATCACTCATAAAATAATACACCCTTTTCTAGTTTTTAACAAATCAAACACAATGACTTTATTCAACTTAGATTATATTTATTGCTACTGCTGTTGTTGTTGCTATTGTGATGTTGTAATTGTTGCGATAATGTTGTTGCTGTTGGTACTGTTGCTGTATTGTGGATAACGACGATATTGTTGTTGATAACGTTGCTGTTGTTGTTGGTTTTCTTATTTTTCTAATTTAATAGCTTCTTTAACATGCATGATTCGATTAAATTAATTAAATAACAAATTTCACAGTTCTATTTAAACGATTATTTATTACAGAATTTCATAACACTTTTTACTTTGTCAAGCACTACTACGCTTAACCACTTTACATTTCTTAATTCATACTTTATACTTTGTCAAGCGGTACTACGCTTCACCACTTTTCATTTCTTACTCCATATTTTATACTTTGTCAAGCACTACTACGCCTTATCACTTTTCATTTCTTACTCCATACTTTATACTTTGTCAAGTACTACTACGCTTCACCACTTTTCATTTCTTACTCCTCAGTTCAAATTTTGAACTCATCTTATATACCTAACCTTGATGCAAAAATCCAATATATGACCTTAGTATTACCCCAGTTACCTCCTTGGGCTTTTCCCATAGTTTCATAATTTACTTTATTAAATTCGCAAAGTTTTAATTATTACAAGAATGCTCTACATATTTCTTCAATTCTTCCGCATTTAATATTTTCAAAGTCACTTACATCATGACTCCAATTATACACCAAACACCAAAATCAGCATTTTTTATCGTCGAACTGATGGACTGATGTTTTGGTTCTGGTCAACAACCGCCAAGATGTAAACAACCTTGCCTACTTTTAGGAAAATGTACGATCACCTAAGATCGTACACACTACCTTACGGAAAAACTGCCAAAACCGTGAAATTAAATAAAATAAATATTTAACTCACAACACCAGCTGATACAGCAAACAGGGCCATTCATAACCAAATCGACTTTATAACAATAAGTGAAAGATATAAGAACTTAATAAAATTCGCAAAAACTTTACCCGGTGCGGATGTTCCATCTGATCACAACTTGCTAACTGTTAAAATCAATATTAAGTTCAAAACGACAAGCTCAGCTCAACCGAAGAGTAAGCTCAATGTACAGAAATTAAAAAGCACGGGTTTGAGGATGCGTGTTGAAAATGAAATTGAAACGAAGTTATTAATTTCACAACCCGACGACATGTCCATTGAAGAAATATCTATGAAAATTAAAAACACTATAATGGAAGTTGCAAATAATGAAGTGGGCGTGGTCAGATCTAGAAGGAAAGAAGTTTAAATGACAGATGAAATCCTGGCATTAATGGACGAAAGAAGTCGGTATAATAATAAAGATAATCGCAAATATAAGGATATGCACAGATCTATACGTGTTCTTATTAGAAAAGCAAAAGAAGAGTTTCACAAAAAAGAATGTGAGGAGATAGAGGGTGTAACGACACGGATTTTCCCGTTTCGTTATAGTTTATGCTGGGGTATCCTCAGTCTTTTCCAGGGGGTCGCTACAATAAATTTATAATCGCGGAGACAGGACTTCTCAAAATAAAAGTACGGTGGTTAAATTTTCAATGCAGATTTATTTAAAATATTAATAATTCATTAAAATAATATGTAATAAAGAAAAGAATTTAATTAAACGTAACTAAATAAACCTTGAGATTAACAATTTGTACAATTTTCAACGATTTATATAAGATAGCTTTATATAGATTATTATTTCTTCAATTAAACGTTACTAGATAAAACCTTGAGATTAACAATTTGTACAATTTCCAAAGATTTATGTAAGATGGCTTCATGTAGATTATTATTCCTTCAATCGTATTTCAATAACTTGAGATTTTAAACGCATGCAAATTTTGAATGTATTTCCTTAGTCGTATTTCAAAGAGGTTGGTTAAATTTACTTAGATATGACTTGAGATGTTTCCTTGTGACCAGCTGTATTTGGAAGCTGTCCCTGTAGAGTTCACAGTGGTGGCTGATCCGGTTTCGTGGTTGTACCTTAGTATAATTTCGGTGATTATCCTGCTCGATGAGTACCTACTGGACGAAACGCGGTTAGTGAATGTATATATATCTTGTTATATTGAATACATATATAAAGTGTCTCCGCGTCTGGACTTAAAACCGCCCATTCACTCGTAAACAATTATATATATATTTTAATAGATTATACACCTAGGCTTAAAACCGCCACTGTGTCAGACAATTTTTAATATTTATTTATTTTATATGTTGATATACAATGCCACTGAGTGATCATACAAGACACACTAAATTCTTAAAAAATTGCGACGCATCCTCTTGAACTTTTGTGTAAAGTACACAAAGCTTTGAGTTGATTTTAGTTGAACTTAATGCGCTTTAACTCTTTTGCACAAAAGCTTCCTTGTGCATCTTTTTGCAGCGAATTGCATTTTGACGTTTTTGACGTTTGCAAATGTTTGCTTACATTTTTATTTTTTACATGAATTTTATCGTGTTTTTTTAAATTATTTATAATTTAATTTTATAATTATAAAAAATAATTTATTAATAAATTATTTAAATAAATTTGCGGGGATGAACAAAGAAGGTATGTATTTATTATTTTATTAAGATATATTTCTCTATTTATTACAAATTTATTTTCTTCTAATTTCTGATTGCTTCACGTGTTGCAGTTGCGTGCAAGCTGGGTGGCTTTTTGGTAAGTAGTTTCTAATAACTATGTCAAATGTTAATTCATCTATTTTAATTTCAGATTTCTTCGAAATTTATTTAAATTTATATAGGTTGGAAATTATTACAAATTACCATCCTCACCAGGGTTATCAAAGAAAATGCGATTTATTTAACTTACACAAGAAAAATAGAAACATGACGACATCTAATAGAAGAAAGATACAGAAGGTAAATACGTAACAGAAAAAGACGAAACACTTCGCATGTGGGAAAGCTATATCCAAACAATATTTGCGAGCAACCGATCATCTGTGATATCCGATCTAAGAGATGATTCAGGTCCACATATAACCTTAGATGATTCTAAAAAAGCAATTGATGGTGCAAAAATAGGAAAAACGGTGGGTTCTGACCAAATACCAACAGAATTGGTGAAGCTATTCAAAGATAATGGCATACGTAATTTAACAAGATGTTTTAATATAATTTATAATACAGGTCAGATACCAAACGATTAGCTTTAATCTACGTTTATTACTATTCCAAAGAAAACTACACCAAAAACATGTGCAGATTTTAGAACAGTCAGCTTGATGAGTCATATGCTAAAGATATTCCTCCGAATTATACATAATAGAATTTATCCAAAACTCGAGAAACAAATGAGTGATACTCAGTTTGGTTTTCGCAAAGGGCTTGGTAATAGAGAAGCCTTGTATGAAATATGAGTCCTAATAGAACGTTGCCGTGACTATAACAGAGATGTCTTTTTATGTTTTGTTGATTTCGAAAAAGCTTTCGACACTGTGGAACATGGCAAACTCATAGAAATTCTGAAGCATTTCCGATTAGATGAAAAGGATATCCGAATATTAGCAAACTTATACTGAAAGCAGTACGCAAATGTTTGCATAAGTGGTTACTTAACGCAAGAAGTAGAAAGAAAGCGTGGGGTTCGCCAAGGGTGCATTTTGTCACAATTACTGTTAAATATATACTCAGAGACTATTTTTAAAGAAACACTACAATATGCTAGACGCTGTTGCATTAAAGTGCAGAGAATACAGCCTAAAATTAAATTGCAGTAAAACCCAATATATGATGGTAAGCAAACGTCCTATTCCTGGAGGAAGACTGCCAGTATTTGGTTCAGCCATAAAAAGAACCGATAAGTACAACTACTTGGGATAATAGTAAAGAAATACGTATCCGAATTGAAAAAGCAAGGTCGTCTTTTATCAGAATGAAAAACTTGCTGTGTACCCGGGAGCTGTCATTACCGCTTAAAATAAGAATGCTGCGGTGCTATATATTCTCTATACTCCTCTACGGGACAGAGGCAGTGACGACGCGTGCCCTATCTGGAAGGGTGTGCGGCCCTTCTTTAATGTTGTTTTTACATGTACCAATTATATTAAAATATATGAGATCTTTTATTAATAATAACTATATTATATAAGGCAATAATATAGTCGCAATATTATATTAACAATTCATTAACAAAAGAACATATTAAACAAATTAAATTAATAATTTATATATAAATTTAATATTATATCAATATGGAAGAAACAAAACTTTTCATATACTTGTAACATCAAACCAACTTTTTTCAAACAAAAGAGTTTTAACTCAGAACCATACATGTTTATCCAGTGATCAAACAAAATCAAACCCACTTGCAACGTACAATTGTGCGCACAAGTACTCCGCACAGTAAGAACAGAAATTCGTGGGTGCTACTATTAAAAGGGGAGAGACGAATTGTGATAGAAATGTATGCTGAGATGAGCTGCAAACTTCAGCCGCTCACGCAACCACTTTGGCAAATCATTATGTTGGATTCGTATGCATGCAGTTGATATTCGAATACAACAAAAATTTACTCTCATACAATTCCCACTATATAAATCTCTATCTCTGATATTACGAATGGGAGCACACGCACATTATTTTGTTCATATGCAACGTATGAATGTGCTGCCAACTTCTTTGCACACAAAGGGGAGAGACGAAATAAAATAGAAATGTTCTGTGATTTGAACTGCAAATATATGAGCACAACTAACAAGTATAGCAGCTAACAGAAGCAAATTGATTGAGTTTTCATAGACAATTATATTTAATTGTTTTTGCTAAAACTTTAAAAAAATATATATAGAAATGTAATAAATAATAATAATTCTTGATGTGAAGATACTTAATAAATTTATATTTCAATGTTATTTGACATTTTGGAAATTATGTTAGGGTGTTCACCGCACACCTCCGCACCTTAGAGCAATCGTCACTGGACAGAGGCCAGGACGCTGTCTGTTGCATCGATGAATAAACTCGAGGTTTTTGAAATGTGGTGCTACCGACGTATGCTCAAAATAAGCTGGATAGAAAAAATTACAAATAAAGTGGTACTTCGACGTGTCAACAAAGAGACAGAAATATTAGAGACAGTGAAACGCCGAAAGTTGGAGTTATTGGTCATATTCTGAGACATCCGGAAAACTACGGACTACTAAAATTAATCATGGAAGGCAGAATTGAAGGTAGACGTGGCCCTGGGAGACGAAAGATATCATGGCTGAAGAATTTACGTCAATGGTTTAATAAAAGTACAAGATCACTTTTTCGAGATGCTGTAGATAAAATCAAAATTACAATCATGTTAGCCAACGTTCAAAGCGGACAAGGCACCTAGAAGAAGAAGTTACTTTTATGGTGAAGTAAGTATCATTGTAAGTTGTATAAAGTACACGTTTAGTATAAAATTCAATGTATTATGCTTTTCAAATATTTATTAATCAAAAAATATATTTGAATTATTACATATGTAATGTATTATGTAAAAAGAAATAAGTTTATTTGGGTCATTGTCTACGATCAATGTAATATTGTTTATTTTCATGGAAAGTTTTAAAGCAATTTTCTACAAGACCATTTAAATGGCAATTTTCATATATAAAAACTGTGTCTCTTGGTGTACAAATAATACAGCGGTGGCGATTTTGAGTTTTTAAGGGAGCGTGCATACCGGTTTTCCGGAAGATAAACATCTTCTGATGCACTGTGAGTTTTCTTTTCCGAATCATCGTAAGCGGTAGCTTCTGCAATGAACATTGAGTTCTCTGATGCAAGAAAAAGGCTTCTGGCAATGAAGTTCTTGAAGTCTAACTGAGGCATCGGTTTTGTATAGACAGAAGCAGCGACAAACTAATTTAGTTTCTAAGCGTTTATACAGCGCTATCTAAACACTGACCCCATAATGGCCACCACCACTTCTTGCTTCTATTCCCGATACTATAGTTAACAACCCCATTGTCATATAAATCAGCGCCGCAAATGTGTCGGCTATAGCTGTTGATAACTTGGGACTGTGGAACACCAACCTTTTTTTTCTCTCTGCTATAGTGTTGCACATTTACTATGGGGTCAACGGAATCATACAGTTTGTTGCAATGGATACTTACAATGTGTCAATAGTTCCTTTACAACAAATGCACCGATTCCCAATTGTTTGTTGTATTTATCAGTTGCACTGGAGTATGGCAGAAACTGGAAGATACCCATACCCACTATCCAAAGAAAAGGTTCATAGCTTATAACCGAAATGTATTGGTTTTAGAAGTTCCAATGTGAATAGTTGCGACTCAGGCATTTCTACAACACCACCATAATCTTGTGCATTTGATCCGTATACAACATCAGTATTACCAAAATACTCTCTCACAATTAAACAAACGGAATTCAAAAAAGGAGAAAAAAATTCTAAAGTCGCATGTACTGTTTGTTGATATTTCATCATCGTCAATCATTTCACTGTCCGATTCACCAACAACATTATCAGGTGGCTAATATGCAATAGTTCTTGATTTCTTAGATATATTAGGCACGACATTATAATCTTATTTTCAGTAAAAAATTGACGACAGAATTTTTAGCAAGAACAAATGTGAGCCCTATATAAAACAATCAAATTCAGATATATTATAGATATATATTATATATCAAAATAGACTTCTTACTATTATGCATAGTAAAAAACACAAGTTTAAGTTAATTAGAAGAGTATGATATTTATTAGAGAGATTACTCTCATTTTATTTCGTTACCTAACGACAAACATTTATATTAAGTTGTTTCATCATTATAGTATTATGGGACCCAGCGTGTGGTTCACCACACGCCTTTTTTCGCCGGCGTCTGATGGCACATAACTGTTACTAAGGCGCCGGCAAAAATTACGAAAATTATATTTGAACTTTTGTAAACACATGCTATAATAAATATATTAGTTTCTTTTTCTGTTTATTTCAATTTTCATTTTTTCAGATACTTTTTATTCCTGACCAGGTAAACTCATGGACAGATGAAAACTGTTCCAAATGTGTATTTTTATATTATTAAGATATCAAACTAAGTAACAAAAATAAAAAACATTGAATTAGTTACTGTTATGTATTTTTAAATAATTTTTAAATTTAGCCGTGTGGTGTACCACACGGAGGTACGAAACGGGTTAAGATAAGTGTGGTGGTGTTTGACTATTGCATAGTCAGTAAATATCGTCAGTGCACTCCGAAGTATGTAAAGAGATAGCGTGACTTTGCGCGTAACATAAATTCTTATACAAAATTATAATATTGCGCTTTGTCTTGTATTTGGTTAAATTCAAGGTGATACGGCATTTACACTGGCCGAAAATGGCTCATTTTGGTCAAAAATCGAAAATGAGAAGCGAATGGCTCATTCTTGCATATAAACTTTCAAGCACGAATGAGCCATTCCATCACAATCTGTATGAATGCTTCCCAACGACGTTCGCATGCGTTCCAAATATGTTCCAAATGCAAAGGAATACATTGAATATACCCTAAATAAAAGCTCTTCATGGCATTTTGACAGTTTGAGAAAGCTGTATTTGACATATTTACAAAAATCTAAACAAATGTTTGGTGGTTGCATTTTCTTGAAAATCATGCACCTCTTTTTAGAACTTTTACTTCCTAAAAGTAATTAATCGGTAAGGTTTGAAGGCATATTTAACCTTCATGCAACATTTCTTTGGCACAGACCCAAAATCAAATCAACAGGCAAGTTGAACAATAAGCTGAAATGAGCACAAATGAAGTACAACGAATGTAAACACTTTCAAATGGTTCATTCAAAACGAGCCATTTTCGGCCAATGTAAACGCCATGTAAGACAAAATTTTAGCTGACAATTCTTGACAGTTCCAACAGTGTTCATTAACATATTAAAGGCAATATAGTTTACAAAATAACTAAAAATTTTTTAAAAAAATGCAATAAATAATTAAAATACAAAAATTTTTTTTTAAGTATTATAATCTCAATGTGAACATATAATGCACACTTACTAATATTTTAACGGAAATAGTGAAATACTTTTGCAAAACTGTTATATTGAAATTCTGCATAGAACATGAATGAAAATAAATCTTCTTTCATCATTATTGGGTGGAAATTTAAAACAAAAAACCTTGAAAATTTTTATAACCCTTGTATTTTCCCATTTTTACATTTAAACTTAATTTTTCTTTACAAAATTTATTCGTTATAATATATTAAAACAGCGAAATATAATACAACTTTATATGTTAAGTATATAACATACTGTTTTTGAAGTATTTGATCATTATATTTTGGAGCAACGAAATTTTATATTTCTCTCACACTTATTTCTTACTCTCATCGTGGTAAACTTTTCGAAATATTCCGTTCTCAAAAGTTTTTGAAGTATCGAAAAAAGGTGAAAAATTTCAGCGATTTCAGATGGTATTAGTGCACTTTTAACTAACACCTTCAAGAGTTCCACAGCAAACTGTTTTTGTTTGAAAAAACAAATTTTTAGGAGTTGCCGTTCTTGTAAAGTATTCTTTGCCATAAATAGTATATGTTATTATTTTACATAACAACACATACTTTTTTATTAATATTAACTGACAACTCTGGCCTTTACTCATCTCACTCTGTCAAAAAGAACTGTCATTCCTGTTTCCTTCATTCATTGTGCGTGCTAACTAAAAAAGAAGTTATTCTAAATCATCGGACACTGCATTTGTATTTATCATATTTTCTCGAAAAATATAATAGGTTATGCTTCCAGACAACGCTTGCACTTCAAACTTAAGCACGTGTGTATAAAAATTCGTATTGAACCGGCGACGATGCTGTAAAAGTTGCGCTTTTGGGGATAAAAGATGGTGAGAAGATTCGAAAATATCTGAACGATTTCTTCGAAGCCTTTGTGAAATTAATTCAACATTTGTTACATGTGTATTAGGGCAAAAGCAGAATAGACATAGTGATGAGAACTCTCTACACATAAATAGACAAAATTCCAATTGGGAAAAACAAAACAATGAAAATCGACTCAAAAGCCAAAACGCAAATAAAAAGAAACAGAAAGAGGATTCTAAATAAAATAAACAGTGTGTTGACGAATCAACAAAAAACTAAGAATTAGGTCATGAGTTAATCGGTCGCACCTGTTGCTTAATTTTTTTTTTTTGACGAATCAACAAAAAATTAAGAATTAGGTCATAAGTTAAGCACTCGCATCGGTTGCTTAATAAGCAATTTGCGCAAATTAAATAATAAATTAAATTAAGTAATTATTGTACATCTTGCAATTATTGTTGCATTTTAATTTGTATAAAAGGCGAATTAATTTTAAACAAAATCAGTTATTGACTTACAATCACCAATCATTTATTGTTTCTCCCCACTAGTGGTAAGGAACATATAGATTGTACAGAACATCATTGTTCATTTTGGTCCTTCGAGCAGGATATTTGAAATTTCACCCACCAGTGGTAAGAGTTTCAAATATAGCAAACTAAGAAACTTAAGTCTGAGATTGAATCAAGTATAAGCGTACCGAGACTTTTAACATCGGAATGAAGTAAATACAAGCGTACCGAGGTTTTTAACATCGGAATGACGTAAATACTAGCGTACCATCGGAGTGAAACAATCAGAAGCGTACCGAGGCTTTCAACAAACGCTAATTAAATTAAATACAAACAGAGGACATCATGGAGAACGAAGAGATAGACATAGTTATCCAACATAAAAAGAAAATTGAAGGTGAGATCCAAAGGATCTGGATAAATTTTAAAAAGGATTCTACCACAAGATACTCAAGGCAGTATTTTAAGACGCGTTTGGAAAATTTGCATCAGAAATGGGACGCATTTGAAGACAATAATGATAATCTGATCAAAAATTTGAAGCCAGATCATGAATATATCACAAAAAATTACTTTGACCAGTTACAACAAAGACGGAATGAAATCGAGAATCGCTTTAATAATGAATTGAAAATACTAAGGCAAAGAGAGCAAGAGGAGCCCGGTCATCAAGGCATAAGTATCAATGACGAAGTCACCATCACTGAGCCATGTGATATTACGAACAAACGTTTAGCAATCTTAAGTACAAGTCTGTTGTATATCAAAGAGACAATAGACTTAACGAAAAGTATTAAAATGCTACAGTTTAAGTTTGAAAAACTAAAGAATTGTTGGGCAAAGATTTCACAATTACACCATGAATGCCTGCTGAGCAATGATGCTATAGACCATAAAGATTTCATTCAACTGGAATCGATATACGAAGGAGTATATATTCAGTTACAAGAAAAACTGAACGTTCGCAGTCAAAATGTTTCAGACACAAGAACACCTGTAAGTAACAATATCAAACTACCACCGTGGAATGTACCAATATTCAACGGCAGATATGAAGAATTGTGTCCATTTTGGGAATTGTTCGACCGGTTAGTTCAACAAAACCATAATCTAGTGGATGTAGACAGAATGCAATACTTAAAAGGAAGTCCGCGGGAAGAAGCCGCGAGGCTTATCAATCATTTAACAATAACAGCGAACAATTATACAGCGGCAGTTGAACTACTGAAACAAAGGTACAACAATCCAGCAATACTTGTGGACAATCTTATTAATAAGTTATTGTCGCTCAGAGTAATAAGAAACGAAAATGCACAGGATTTAAAAACATTAATGCATGCTTCTAGAGAAGTGTTATATGGTATACGTAATTTAAATGTGGACATGTCAAGTTGGGATCCACTAATAATACAGATACTACTTCCAAAATTAGATGGTGAAACCAGGAAATTATACCAACATTCAAGAGAAGCATCAACACAAATACCAAAATTGAGCAGCTTATACGAGTTTATTGAGAGCAGAGTTATAGAATTGGAGGCAACTCGTGACACAAATCGCGAAAATAAGAATAATTTTCGACCAACAGCTGTAAATACAAAAACGCATGTAACTACAATACATACGCTAAGTTTGATGTGTAATGGTAATCATCAATTAATTCGATGTTCAAAGTTTCTGAATATGAAGATGCTGGAACGTCGTGAAAAGATTATGAGCGCCAAATTATGTTTTAATTGCCTTCAGAGTGAGCATTTTAGTAAGTTATGCTTGAATAAGAAAAGATGTACAAAAAGATGCGTCAAAAAACACCATCATCTTATCCATGAACAAGTTAAAGGCAAATCAACATTCACAAATAACAAAAATAAACAGAGGATGTTAACACTGAAGAACACTACAGAGACCGAAGTGAGAGCGTCGTACAACATCCAAAAGGAAAAAACTGTTTTACTAGCAACAGTAATGGTAATTATAAGGACTAAGAAACAACTTAATCCGACACGAGCGTTTCTTGATCAAGGATCACAATCTTGTATAATAACAGAACAATTATCAAGATCAATCAGAGCACATTTGACCACTTATCAAACTCATGTAAAAAGTATCAATGGGCAAACAACAAGCGTTATAGCCAAATGCTCATTAGAAATTCAATCTATGCATGATAAGAATAAGAGCTGTCATATCAAATTAATAGTGTTACCAAAAGTCACATCAAAAACGCCGAATGCAGAATTCACGCCAGGAAAATGTTCACATATCGACGGATTGCAGTTAGCAGATCCTTGGTATGCTGAACCAAAGGAAATACAATTGTTAATCGGGTCGGACGTGTCACCAAAAGTGTTTAAAGAAGGATTAATTAAAGGGCCAGACAACTCTCCACTGGCTCAAAACACACTATTTGGATGGATATTATCAGGACCTTTAGATGTAGAGCGTACAATCACAAACAAAATAACGTTATGTACCATGGCTTGCGGCAACAGCGACAAGTATTTAAAACGGTTTTTGGAATTAGAGGAAATTCCAAATGCAGATTTAAGAATAGTAGAAGAAAGGCGTTATGAGAAACATTATGATTCAACTTGCACCCGCAATAAAACAGGACCATACATCGTTAGGTTGCCGCTAAAAAATGATCGAGAAACGTTAGATGAGTCCAGAAAGATGGCATTGAAATGGTTCTTTTCACTGGAAAAACGACTTGAGAAGAACTCAGCACTTAAGCAAGAGTATGTGAACTTTATGCAATAGTACATTAAGCTGGGTCACATGAAAGAAGTTAATGAGAAACCAAAAACAAATGTATATTATTTGCCGCATCATGCAGTTATTAAAGAAGACAGCACGAGAACAAAACTTCGAGTTGTGTTTGACGCGTCCGCAAAAACGACATCAGAATAATCACTGAACAGTAGACGAAATACTTTGGCAAGTGATTTTATTTAATCAAAAATATATTAATTTTTATAAATTTATTTATATGTATATATAAATTAATTTTTAATTAACCTATACTCTAGACTATACTAGGTTAAATCAATAAATA
>NW_024031657.1:0-15623 GCF_002237135.1 Teleopsis dalmanni
TAGGAATTTGATAATAACCACAGTTAAGATCTAACGATATGTAGATTCGATACTTCGTTGCTTCTTGTAAACTTTCTTCGATATTGGGCATTGGGTAGCATTCTTTTCGAGTGAATTGATTAATCCGAAGGTAGTCCACGTAAAGTCGATGTTCGCCATTCTTTTTCTTCACAAGCAACATTGGACTCGCATAACTGATTCAGACGGAGCTATAATATCATTGTCGAACAACTCTTGAGTTTTCTTCGCAACGATTTCTTTTTTCCGTTCCGGAACTCTATACGGGACTTGTGCGATCACCTCGTTGGTCATTAACTCAATTTTCATTTCGACTACACTAGTTTTGCCGATTCCATCCATACCTGTAGCGAAACATTCTCGGAATTCATTCATCACCTCTAACAGCTTTCCCTTAGAATCTGCATTTACAGTGTCCATACACACGTCATCTTCCGTTATTGGACTAAGTTTATTAATTTTACACGTCGTTTTTACTTTGTCTGCGAATTTGAACTGTCCGTTGTCATATACGGCGCGTATATTTTCGCTATTAAATATTTCGTCCCCGAGCAATAGATCGTAATTCAACACACAATCTTTGAAGACGTGCAACGTCAACAGTTTTTCAACCTCATCGATTTTCAAATCCGTCTCAATTTGTATCTCAGATCGTTCTATACCACCACCGAATCCACCGATGATAAATGGGTTTTTGCTGCGCGTACCACCAATATCGTTGGCAAATGTTTCCCGGACCATATTACATTCGCTTTTAGTATCCATAAATGCAATGCCTTGCTTGCCATCAATCGTTATTTTCTTAAGAAATTTATTGTCGATAATACTTGTTTTTCGCACGAAAGCGGATGGTTTTCCGCAATTTTGCTGTTCATTTTTGGGGTGCACCTTATTACAATCTATACAACGAGAACGTTTTGGGGGTCTTGCACAATTTACTGACAAGTGCCCTGACTCACCACAATTGTAACACATAACATTCTTTGCTTTACTGAACGATTGTATTCTTTGTTCGCATTATGAAAAGGCTTTTCGTTTATCTCAATGCAATTTTGAAAAAAGTTCTCGCATGTTTCACGCATTTCTTTAATAGATACGAATTTTTGCGGAGCAATCGCCATTTGTAGTTCTCGATGTTTTAATCCTTCTTGGACGTATTTCGTGATAGCCATCTCACTAAGATTGTGACATCGCCCTAGCGCAGAGACACGAAAAATGAACTCAGTTATTATTTCGTTTTGCCTTCGAGCAACGCGCGACATATTGTAATGTATATCCGCTTCATCGTGTTCGCAACCGAACTCGATGACAAGCTCATTTGAGAACTCCTTCCAAGTAGCATGCATTCTTGGTGATGCGTCCACCCACATGCGCGCTACACCCTTCAAACGGCTATACACTGCAAGAAGCACACTTTTTTCGGGCCACGCATATACAGACATAACAGCTTCAACACGTTCGACAAATTGCTTAGCCGTAATAGAATCTTCGTTCGTTGGGTCGAATTCGGGCAAGACTTCTGCGATTTCTCGTATAGAATGCGCGTTACGGTTCTTACTAGGCATTTCTGAAGTACTGTTTTGATTGTTTCTAACGTTATTCTGGTTAATTACTACCTGTTGCACCATTAGCCGCAGTTCGCTAATTTGTTTTCTCAATTCTTCGTTTTCACCCCGCAATTCCTCATTATCGTTAGTAAATTGCAAAACTACGCCGCTTGACTTCACGTGTTCAGTTAATCGTGCAACTAATTCCGCCTTATTGCCTGTAGTTGATAACTCTTGCTGTTGTAAGAAGTCCTTCAACTGTTCCTTCGTCAGTGACTCGATGGTCACCATCATTACGTATATATCTGTGTTCGTGTTTTTTTTATTTTTCTGCGCCAAATATTCAAACTTACGTTTTAATTACTCCCCTTTAGGGCATCTATCCCACTTCTAAACTTTAAATTTGGTTTTTGAGTTAAGTACATAACTTTAATAGACTTTATTTAAATAACTTTAATTTACTTTATTTAACTGAACAAAATATTTAATAACATAACTTTAATATACTTTATTTAACTGAACAAAATATTTAATAACATAACGTTAATATACTTTATTTAACTGAACAAAATATTTAATCACGACGCTATCCAACTGACGCTATTCAACGAACTTACGTTACTCTCGTTCACTCGCTTTTGACATTCGCTGTCACACATATGTTAGGTGACCACACGTTGTTAAAATTTTAATGTGCCCAGTTGTGCGTTTCGAATGTAGGTTAACGCAATTATAAACGAATCTAAGACAGTAAGCTGTCACTCGAAGAAGTTTGTTTAGAGGAAAATCGATTAATAAATTTTTCATCGTTGGTAACGTTCACGACGGTACATATTGCAGTTTTTCTGGTTTCTGGAATAAGATTCAAATCTATTACTTCATCATTTTCTGGCCAATTTTCTTCATTTTTTATTAGCCAATTTGAACCATGCCACCATAATGTATTTGAAATAAGATTGTCACCATATACTTCCCTTGATGGAATATCTGCTGGATTATCTTTTCCTGGAACAAATCTAAATTGTCTCTTAAACGTATCCTGAATATACGATACTCTGTTTGCTACAAACGTAGTCCATATGTTTGGGTATTGCTTTAGCCAATTTAATACAATTTTTGAATCTGACCATGCAATAATTTTACTATATGGAATCTTGTTATTCTTCTGAATGTAATTAATTAACTTTGTTAATAGCACAGCTGCACATAACTCCAATCGGGCTAATGACACCTGCTTAATAGGCACAACTTTGGTTTTTGATGCTATTAGGGATATTGTAGCCCTTTCTGCATTGATAATCTTTGTGTATACAACTGCAGCATATCCTGTTTCTGATGCATCTGTAAATCCATATAACTCGATTAAACTATTCTCTGAATGTTGTGTCCATCTTTTCATGGTAATTTTCTGAACTGCAGGTAATCGCAATTTAAATTGCTCCCATTGTGCCTGTAGATTAGGTGGGATCTCTGTATCCTAACTAATTCCTAACATCCACAATTTTTGTATAATGATTTTTGCTTTAATGGTTACAGGTGACAGCCAACCAAATGGATCGAATAGTTTTCCACCATCACTTAGAATTGCTCTTTTTGTGTATTTTGAGCTGAATGACGTGGTATTTATTTTAATTTTAAATTGATCCAATTTAGGACACTATTTTGTTCTGTGACGAAACAAATTTGAACATCAAATTTCTTCCGCACATACTATAAGAAGTAAAGAGGAAAACGATGTCAGACCGTCGCCATAAAAGCACAACCGCATTATACCTTACACAGTATAATTAAACACTGAATTGAATTGAACTACGATGTAATTACCTGGAAAAAATAAAATTTATCAAAATATGTTTGGCCACAAATTATATTGACATAACCTGCGATCCTCCAGCCTGATGAGCCACGGGCATTGATATCTAGACTGAAAAGAAACTCTGAAGAGAGAAAAAAGAATATAAACACACCATGAACATGTTATAAGAAAAAAAAATTAAATTTTTATTTACTTATTATAAAATTTGAATTACAACACGAAGAGTAAACACATTTATTTTACAAATATATTTTTAATAAACAAATATACAACAACTAACTGTCCACTGATTACGTTTTTTTTCTACAAACAAAAAACGCATCACAAGCAACACTTCGTCATAGTTTTCCATTGGTTTTCTATTTGGATAATTACTAAAATAACTAGAGTTTATTAATTGTTACGGTATAACATGAAAGTAATATTTAATTTATTTCTTTTGCAAATATTACAACATAAACAAAACTACCACCAAAACAAATTAACATTAGTACCGGCTTAATTTAAAATCACTGAAATTCTTTTAATTAATTACGCTTAAGTTTTATACACTCATATTTTTGTTTACATTCATGTTTTGTTTATAAATATATTTATCACTTACACTTTTTTTTTAAAAAAAAAAATACTTTTATAATTTAAAACACAAGCGGCTGTCAAAACAAAACACAAAAGCGCAGCGGCTTTACAGCAAAGATTGTAAGCACAGAGGTTACACTGCACAACCCAATGGGTAAACGAACGGGAAAATTTAAAATTCGCTAGAAGAAAGCTTCGGCGTATGGGTATTTAAGACAGCGAAATTGTTAAGAAGGCGCGAGTTTATGAGCATTCGTCAAGGTGGTATTATGTCGAAAATATTAAATCCTGCGTTGGTCTTACGGCAAAGGAAATAAAAATATATATGTCTATGAACCATATATATCAATTGGAAACTATTAAATCCTGCGGTGGTTTTACGGCAAAGGCTATAAATTATATATGTCTATGAAACATATATAACCATAAGAAATATCTTAAATCCTGCGTTGGTTTTACGGCAAAGGAAACAAAGTATATATGTCTATGAACCATATATAACTGTAAGAAATATCTTAAATCCTGCGTTGGTTTTACGGCAAAGAATATAAAATTATTTGGAGGAATACAAGAAATCGCACGGACATATTATGAATATTCCGTAGTGTAACCTGAGAAGAACTACACGCTATTCCACGACACCCGTCCACAGAAAACACGGCGTTCGCCCATCAAATCCACGGCTATCACTCACAGAATTCACAGCGTACGGCACAACTTCGAAGTAAAAATATATAGCACTACATATACATTTTTTTAATGTAAACAATACATATCGAGTTTTTTTTGTTATTTTATTATAATTTTATTCTTCTACGAGTTATATTTAGAAACTTTGAACATCGAATTAATTGGTGGTTACCATTACACACCAAATATAGCGTATGTATTGTAGTTACATGCGTTTTTGTATTTACAGCTGTTGGTCGAAAATTATTCTTATTTTCGCGATTTGTGTCACGAGTTGCCTCCAATCCTCTAACTCAATTTCCTTTTGTTGTTGGATAGCTTGGTCTATCTCTTCGTTCTCCATGATGTCCTCTATTCGTATTTGATTTGTGTTTGTTGAAAGCCTCGGTACGCTTCTGCTTGTTTCACTCCGATGGTACATTTGTATTCACTTCACTCCGAT
Source organism: Teleopsis dalmanni (assembly GCF_002237135.1). NCBI lineage: Eukaryota > Metazoa > Arthropoda > Insecta > Diptera > Diopsidae > Teleopsis > Teleopsis dalmanni. Next base: position 5,093 of record NW_024031657.1, read on the forward strand.
GTTAAAAGCCTCGGTACGCTTGTATTTATTTCATTCCGATGTTAAAAGCCTCGGTACGCTTGTATTTACTTCACTCCGATGTTAAAAGCCTCGGTACGCTTGTATTTACTTCACTCCGATGTTAAAAGCATCGGTACGCTTGTATTTACTTAACTCCGATGTTAAAAGCCTCGGTACGCTTGTATATACTTCACTCCGATGTTAAAAGCCTCGGTACGCTTGTACTTGATTCAATCTTAGACTTAAGTCTCTTAGTTTGGTATATTTGGAACTCTTACCACTGGTGGGAGAAATTTCAAATATCCAGCTCGAAGGACCAAAATGAACAACGATGTTCAGTAACAAACTATAAGTCCCTTAATACTGGTGGGGGAAACAATATACGATTGATGAAACATTGATTGTAAGTCAATAACTGTTTTTATTTAAAATAAATTGGTCTTTTATACAAATTAAAATGCAATAATAATTGCAAGATATACAATATTTACTTAAACTAATTTATTATTTAATTCGCACAGATTGCTTCCTAAGCAACCCATGCGTGCGCTTAACTTATGACCTAATTCATACTATTTTGTTGATTCGTCAACCAAAAAATTAAACAACAGGTGTGAGCGATTAATTCATGACCTAGTTCTTAGTTTTTTGTTGATTCGTCAACAGAACCAATACAACAATAATAACTTTAATAACCAAAATAATAGAAATAATAATAATAACGATTAGAGAAATCGCCACAACAATAATGGCCAAAGAAAACGAAACAATGGCTAAACCATAATAACATTCAATGAAGCCAATATCAAAATAGTAATTACATCTTCTGTCCCACGTATTTATGGTCTCCCAAAAATACACAAACAGGGAATACCATTAAGGCCTATAACTTCGTGTGTCAATGCACCATCCGAAAAACTGTATCAATACATGGTAAATATATTGAAACACCTTACAAAAGACTCAATATATAATACTAAAGATGCTATATCATTTAAAGAGAAAGTAAATAACGCATATATTTTTGGCGATGCCTCATACCCTTCGATTTTGTATCACTTTTTCCCAGCATACCAGTAGATTATGCTGAATATATTGATGATATATTTGCTATAGTCAAAACAGATGACGTAGAGAGTATCCTGACCATTTTGAATAATCTTCACATCAAAATAAAATTCACAATAGAAGAGGAAATTAATGAAAAACTGCCTCATTTGGACATAATGGTTATAAGACACAATAACCAAATAAAATTAAGCTGGTATCAAAAATCAACGAATTCTGGACAATATTCTAATTTTGACTCCCAACATCCCTACCATGTAGTGCGTAATACTGCACTAAACTTAATTAGACGAGTGGTCAACATCAAAGAATACCTTACAAGAACGGCAACTCCATTGTGAACTAAAATTTGTTTTTTCACACAACAACAACTTGCCGTAGAGCTCTTGAAAGTGTTAGTGAAAAGTGCACTAACACCAGCTGAAATCACTGAAATTTTTCATCTTTTCACCTTTTTCCGATGCTTCGAGTACTTTTGAGAACGGAATATTTCAAAAAGTTTACCACGAAGAGTGTAAGAAAGAGTGTGGTTTTGTTTTTTGGGTTTGATTTTTTGAGAGTGATATAAAATTTCGTTGCGCCAAATCATACAAAATTTACTACGCAAATATTTAACAAAAAGTAGTTAAAATTGAAAGTAGTAGCATATTGTGTTATTACTGTATAAACACTAATAAATTGTGAAAATAAAGTTTAGTATTTATATAAAAATATGGGAAAAAAGTGTGTTAAAGGATGTAAGGAGTTTAAATCCCTTTATAAATTCCCGGACAACAATGAGGAACGAAGGTAAACTTTGCATTTCAGTTTTACGTAAATTTGTGGCATAAGTGTTTTGCATAATTATTTTACAGTATATGTGGAATACAGTATATGTGGAATAACAAATATGGATGTGTTAATTAAAATATTTGTAAGTAGTAATACATGTTCGTAATGATAAAGCAATAAAATTATAAAAATTTATAATAAAAACACTGATTTTTTGCGAATAACGTTTCCAGATTTTTTTTTTAATATTATTGAAAATATTAATTTCAATCAAATAATATTTAAAATTATTATATAAAAAAAAATCGTTATAAAAATGTTTTTTATATTTCTTGTAGTTCTTATCCTATACCAGCAAATAAAAATTGAATATGAATCTTACTAATCATAAATGTTAAATAATCTACAAAGTAGATGTTTAAATGTATTGTATTTTCAATGGCATGTATTTATTGAAATTTAATTGTATATCGTATGTAAAAAGTAAATAATTGTTTTTTAGCATAGCAATTTGTGTGAAAATAATTGAAGCGTCTGCAAAGACAAAACTAACTTTGTGTTCTTATTTGTAGTTAAATATGTTTATTTTTTATTGTTGATCCTTTTTATGTAACTACTCAAATATACTTGTTTTTCTTTATAATTAATTTTTATTTTTGTATTTCATTTAATTCTGATAATTATTTACCAAATTAGAACAGAATGGATGAAGCGCTTAGGAGTAGTTGGGCAAACTAAATATATGTTTGCCTGTAACAATCATTTTTCTGTCGAAATGATGTGTTCTGCACGAATTTCTAAATGCGCAATCCCGGACGTTAATTTGGATTTAAGTTATATTAGTAATTTAAATAAAAATGTAATTAACAACGAAAGTAATGTGGAAAATGAAAAGCAAAATCACCTCTCTAGCATAGGAGTTAGTAAAACCTTTGATAGGAGTGAAATTTCTGTTTGTGGAAGAGAGGTCCAAACAGACAATAGTCTTTCTGAAGCAACTCCCAGAAAAAGAAAACTTAACGAAAAATATTCAGAAATTTTAATAAAATTAAAAAATTTAGAGAAGGTAGTTGAAGAAAAAAATGAAATGATTAAAAGTAAAGAAGTAAAAATTAGGGAAAAAAATGAAAGTTTAGAAAAAATTAAAGAAGAGAACAAAGAGTTGCTTTTAAAATGTAATACTATTGAAAGTGTTACAAGCAATTTAGATGAGAGTTTGATAGATGAGCTTTGTAGCAAGCTTCCACAAAATATGCAGGTATGTGTAAGAAATTGTTTTCGAAACAGTAATCGTCATTCACATGGGTATCGCTATGATTCTAAGTTGAAAACAATAGCATTAGGAGTTTATTTTCTTTCACCCCTAACTTACAGACATTTACGCGAAAGTTTTAATTGACCATCAGAACGAACCTTACGAGAGTTCGCCACAAGTTGGCCCAAGTCTCCAGGCTGCACGCATAGTAGTATTAAAGCTTTGGAGTTACGAAGTCGTGGCTTCTCATACGAACAAAGATTCGTTTCTGTATCCTGCGATGAAATGTCTTTGAAAGGTCACCTTCAGTATGACAGACATAATGACAAAATAGTTGGGCTTGAAAATTTTGGTGGTGAAGATCGTACTTGCAAAATTGCAAGTACTGTCTTGACTTTCATGGTACAAGGAATCGCAGGAGTAAGATGGTCTCAACCTCTTGCATACTTTTTTGTAAATGGAAGTTGCAAGGGTGAAGTTCTGAAATCGTATGTTATTGAAGTAATTCAACAACTTCAGGGCATTAATCTTTACCCATGCCATTTCGTTTGTGATCAGGGTAGAAACAATATTAAATTAGCTAAGTTATTAGAAGTAGATGTACATCACCCTTTTTTTAATGTCAATGATGAAAAGATATTCTTTTTTATGATGCACCCCATTTGATAAAAAGTACCAGGAATTGTTTAGAAAATAGCAGTAATAATGTTATATTTAATAATTGTAAAGTAAGTTGGGAAGATATTGTTCATTTTTTTAATATTGATTCAAAATCAACTATTCGATGTGCGCCTCACTTGACAAATGCACATATTAGGCCCAATTCTTTTCAAAAAATGCGTGTCAGATTTGCTTCTCAAGTATTTAGCAACACAGTTGCATCAGGAATGAGAGCATTATGTAAATCAGGTTTAATTGATTCAAGTAATACGAGTACTGTTAACACTGCTGAATTTGTTCTGTTTTTTAATAATCTTTTTGATGTATTCAATTCAAGCAGCACCAGTAGCTTAGGACTTAAAAAAGGCTTTTGCGGATCAATTGAACAATTGGATTTTCTGCAAAAAGCCGAAATTCTTCTCAAATCCATTAGATTTGAAGACATCGAAGGTAACAATATTGTTAAGAACTTCTCTTTTATTAAAGGGTGGCTTCTCAATATTAACAGCCTTCAGCATATATGGCAATATTTAGCCTCTAAGAATTTTCAGATTTTAATGACCAGAAAGCTTTGTCAAGATGTGATAGAACATTTTTTTGGACAAATACGACGTGGTGGAGGCAATTGTGCAGGCTTCACTCCACATTTATTTACTTGCCTTTTTCAGAAGAGATGGGGATTAAGTTATTTGAATTGCATAGTAAATGGCAATACTGAGCAATTAATTGAATTTGACTGTCCTTCTACCGTAGGCCCTACCATTAATTCACTTACTCCAATTTCCCCTGATCAGAGTTTAGAAATTGTATGCAGTGATGCATTAGTGATTGACACGTTCTGGCAGGAGTCTCATATGTTTAGAGAACCCATGCACTGTTTTCTTCATTGTTTTGATTTTGATGTTGATATTGATATGGATGAACGTATATTCCTTAGCAGAAATGCATTTATTTATGTATGCGGGTGGTTATACTTTAAAATTCACAAATCACACAATTGCCAAGCTAACCTACCCTTAGCAAATGTTCTTTCATATGAAAACTTTTTTACTCTTGAAAATGAGTTTGATAACTGTAATTTGGTGCAACCTCCTAAATATTTCGTAGATTATATTCAAAAATTAGATAAAGAATTTTGCAAACACTTTAATAGCAGTTACCAAAAAATAGGTATAGCACAATTTTTATACCAAAAATTAAAAAATATACGTCCATATGTTTGCTGTCAAAACTGCAAAACAGACAGTATTTTAACTCTTTTTATAAGGGTATGCATATATTTCTTGTTAAAATTTTTTAATAGGGTTCTGAATACACCTGACTATAGGCAAAAGCTCTTGCGTGTAACGCATTTATAGGCTTAGTTTTCCACATGATATTAAGTTGACTTTTACATATAAATTAATTTTTTAAATTAAATTTTTATTTTAATAATTTTTTTGCTTTAAGTTTATGTATATTTAAATTTGCAATTAATTTTTAAAAGTATTGTAATTATTATTTTGTTAATTTTTTTTTTTGTAAAAATCTGTAAAAAATTATAACGAATAAATAATGGTGGATATGCCTCTTGGGGAACCGGCACCTAAACTCGGTAACGCACCTTTATGCATACCTCTTGGGTGGTGTGGAAAATGCATACCAAATCTTGAACTTTGGTCGAATAAACTACATAGCTAAATACACTAAATGTAGAAATAGGAAAATACAAGGGATGTGTAAAAAATTTGTTATGGTTCTTTTTTTAAATTTCCACACAATAATGATGAAAGAAAATAAATTTTCATTTAAGTTCTATGCATATTTCTAATATAACAGTTTAGCGAAAGTATTTTACTATTTATTTTAAAATATTAGTAGGTGTGCATTTTATGTTCACATTGAGATAAAAATATTTAAAACATAAACATAAGGCGCTACATGATAATAATCATATCCCAAATAAATTTATGTTTTTAAGGTCATTTAAATTCTGAAGAAAAAATTCATATATTCTATACATAATCAACACAAAAAAAATATATATGTTTTTAATTTTTATATTATGTAAAAATTTATAATATTCATCAAACAGATGAACTAAAAATGTATAGCATATATCTCGTTTAAATCTTGCATTAATTCTGGTAAATAATCAAGTCTATTTCATTTCATAACAATAATAAATTATGTAAACAACTTGTACTTCTTTTAATTAAACTTAGCTAATATTTTTAAATACTTTAGTATTTATATATAAATATATTTTATAATCATAATATAAAATTAAAATGTTTCAATATCAAAATTTAAAAATTGTTAAATTTTATATAAAAATATATCTTCATAAGAAAAACTCATAAATCCGAAAATGAATGCGCATGCACCCGCTCTTATCAATAGATTTTTCGCTACTGATCACACAGTAATGTACGTAAATTAATAATAAGTATTATTCACCACATACATTTAGAGCGGATGCGCGCACACCCTCCCTTATCAACAGATTTATTATTACTAATCAATTAGAAATGCATGCAAGGCAATAATACGTACCACACATTTAAACTGGGACTCAGATAACCGTGGACGATGGACTGCAAGGCTTATCCCAGATCTAAAAACCTGGCTAGCAAGAGACTTTGGCGAGGTTAACTACTACCTCACTCAGTTTCTGTCGGGACATGGATACTTTAACAGCTATCTCTATCGCATGCGCAAAGTAGAGTCACCAAATTGCATATATTGCGGAGCGGAGGATGATACCGCAGAACACACATTCTTTGAGTGCAATAAGTGGTTGCCCGAACGAGAAGCACTTGCAATGCAAGTTGGTACTTTCACTCCCAGGACGGTAACGGGAAAAATGATCGAAAACATAACAAACTGGGATCGCGTAAAAACGTTTGCTGAAAAGATCCTGAGATTGAAAAAAGTAGACCTTGACAGAAGACAACTGGAGTAAAACAGATGAATCACACAAAGACGAAGGATAAGGTTAATCACCTGCAGCAGATGCGGGGCCTGGACGCAGGTCACACCGATGGAAGTCTTAGATGACTAATAGAGACCCTACCTTGAAGTAATACTAACGTAGTCCCGGGGTAGGACAAGGTCTCTAGGAATGAGGGGGAGTTGGTTTAGTCCGTGCAAGTCGGACACTCACTTTCCGGGCCGCCGGATTGTGGTCAGTGCGTAGGCATTCCACTCCTCCTTGCCGAAAAAAAAAAAAAAAAACAAACCACACATTTAAAGGGAATGCGCGTACACCCTTCCTCATCAACATATTTTTTGGCACTAAATTTAAAAATTAAGTCTTCGCAGAGAAACACAATTTATCATGGATCACTTAAGTGCTGCCATATAAAAAAGTGAATTGGTAGTAGCTTCAGTCTTTGTTATTAATTTCACATCAAAACGGTATTTAATGCTATTATATCAAAATTGTTTTTGAAATAATGTTTTACACGCTCAAAAAATATATAAGAAAATATAACACACTAAATAAGAAATATTCAAAACTGTTCTTTTTATTTAATTAAGATGTTTATAGACTATAAGATTCATATGAAAAAAGCAACAAAAATTAATTTACTGAATATATATTACATGATTAAGTAAACTAAACTGATTTAAATTAATTGATTTAAATTATTATATATTAATTTATATATTTATTTATCATATATTATTTGTTACAATATATATTTTGTGTACGTAATGTGATATTATTAACCAAATAAGGAAGCATAAGTTTTTTATATTACTAAAAAGTTAATATATGATTAGCAAGTAGCAGCAAATTATTATACTGCAACCCCAAAAAGAGAGCAATTTGATGTTATCGTGGTAAGATCACATATATTTAATACGTGTGCCAAAATGTTATAAAAAATAAGTTTTCAAAAGCAATTTCAAATGCACTCTCACGAAGTGGGCGGAGTTTCCGTTCTTGTAAAGATATTCTTTGCACCAGCTGAAATCACTGAAATTTTTCACCTTTTCACCTTTTTCCGATGCTTCGAGTACTTTTGAGAACGGAATATTTCGAAAAGTTTACCACGAAGAGTGTAAGAAAGAGTGTGGTTTTGTTTTTTGGTTTTGATTTTTTGAGAGTAATATAAAATTTCGTTGCGCCAAATCATACAAAATTTGCCGCGCAAATATTTAACAAAAAGTAGTTAAAATTGAAAGTAGTAGCATATTGTGTTATTACTGTATAAACACTAATAAATTGTGAAAATAAAGTTTAGTATTTATATAAAAATATGGGAAAAAAGTGTGTTAAAGGATGTAAGGAGTTTAAATCCCTTTATAAATTCCCGGACAACAATGAGGAACGAAGGTAAACTTTGCATTTCAGTTTTACGTAAATTTGTGGCATAAGTGTTTTGCATAATTGTTTTACAGTATATGTGGAATACAGTATATGTGGAATAACAAATATGGATGTGTTAATTAAAATATTTGTAAGTAGTAATACATGTTCGTAATGATAAAGCAATAAAATTATAAAAATTTATAATAAAAACACTGATTTTTTGCGAATAACGTTTCCAGATTTTTTTTTTAATATTATTGAAAATATTAATTTCAATCAAATAATATTTAAAATTATTATATAAAAAAAAATCGATATAAAAATGTTTTTTATATTTCTTGTAGTTCTTATCCTATACCAGCAAATAAAAATTGAATATGAATCTTACTAATCATAAATGTTAAATAATCTACAAAGTAGATGTTTAAATGTATTGTATTTTCAATGGCATGTATTTATTGAAATTTAATTGTATATCGTATGTAAAAAGTAAATAATTGTTTTTTAGCATAGCAATTTGTGTGAAAATAATTGAAGCGTCTGCAAAGACAAAACTAACTTTGTGTTCTTATTTGTAGTTAAATATGTTTATTTTTTATTGTTGATCCTTTTTATGTAACTACTCAAATATACTTGTTTTTCTTTATAATTAATTTTTATTTTTGTATTTCATTTAATTCTGATAATTATTTACCAAATTAGAACAGAATGGATGAAGCGCTTAGGAGTAGTTGGGCAAACTAAATATATGTTTGCCTGTAACAATCATTTTTCTGTCGAAATGATGTGTTCTGCACGAATTTCTAAATGCGCAATCCCGGACGTTAATTTGGATTTAAGTTATATTAGTAATTTAAATAAAAATGTAATTAACAACGAAAGTAATGTGGAAAATGAAAAGCAAAATCACCTCTCTAGCATAGGAGTTAGTAAAACCTTTGATAGGAGTGAAATTTCTGTTTGTGGAAGAGAGGTCCAAACAGACAATAGTCTTTCTGAAGCAACTCCCAGAAAAAGAAAACTTAACGAAAAATATTCAGAAATTTTAATAAAATTAAAAAATTTAGAGAAGGTAGTTGAAGAAAAAAATGAAATTATTAAAAGTAAAGAAGTAAAAATTAGGGAAAAAAATGAAAGTTTAGAAAAAATTAAAGAAGAGAACAAAGAGTTGCTTTTAAAATGTAATACTATTGAAAGTGTTACAAGCAATTTAGATGAGAGTTTGATAGATGAGCTTTGTAGCAAGCTTCCACAAAATATGCAGGTATGTGTAAGAAATTGTTTTCGAAACAGTAATCGTCATTCACATGGGTATCGCTATGATTCTAAGTTGAAAACAATAGCATTAGGAGTTTATTTTCTTTCACCCCTAACTTACAGACATTTACGCGAAAGTTTTAATTGACCATCAGAACGAACCTTACGAGAGTTCGCCACAAGTTGGCCCAAGTCTCCAGGCTGCACGCATAGTAGTATTAAAGCTTTGGAGTTACGAAGTCGTGGCTTCTCATACGAACAAAGATTCGTTTCTGTATCCTGCGATGAAATGTCTTTGAAAGGTCACCTTCAGTATGACAGACATAATGACAAAATAGGTGGGCTTGAAGATTTTGGTGGTGAAGATCGTACTTGCAAAATTGCAAGTACTGTCTTGACTTTCATGGTACAAGGAATCGCAGGAGTAAGATGGTCTCAACCTCTTGCATACTTTTTTGTAAATGGAAGTTGCAAGGGTGAAGTTCTGAAATCGTATGTTATTGAAGTAATTCAACAACTTCAGGGCATTAATCTTTACCCATGCCATTTCGTTTGTGATCAGGGTAGAAACAATATTAAATTAGCTAAGTTATTAGAAGTAGATGTACATCACCCTTTTTTTAATGTCAATGATGAAAAGATATTCTTTTTTTATGATGCACCCCATTTGATAATAAGTACCAGGAATTGTTTAGAAAATAGCAGTAATAATGTTATATTTAATAATTGTAAAGTAAGTTGGGAAGATATTGTTCATTTTTTTAATATTGATTCAAAATCAACTATTCGATGTGCGCCTCACTTGACAAATGCACATATTAGGCCCAATTCTTTTCAAAAAATGCGTGTCAGATTTGCTTCTCAAGTATTTAGCAACACAGTTGCATCAGGAATGAGAGCATTATGTAAATCAGGTTTAATTGATTCAAGTAATACGAGTACTGTTAACACTGCTGAATTTGTTCTGTTTTTTAATAATCTTTTTGATGTATTCAATTCAAGCAGCACCAGTAGCTTAGGACTTAAAAAAGGCTTTTGCGGATCAATTGAACAATTGGATTTTCTGCAAAAAGCCGAAATTCTTCTCAAATCCATTAGATTTGAAGACAACGAAGGTAACAATATTGTTAAGAACTTCTCTTTTATTAAAGGGTGGCTTCTCAATATTAACAGCCTTCAGCATATATGGCAATATTTAGCCTCTAAGAATTTTCAGATTT
>NW_024031658.1:0-15593 GCF_002237135.1 Teleopsis dalmanni
CGAAACATTGGACCACTAATTTTAAACAGCAAAAAACACAAGTGCAAAAAAGATTTAATGAAATAAGTGTTATTTAACACTTACTTTGTGCTCAATGGTCGTTTGTAGATTCTTATCCAAATGCACCTTTATAATTTGGGTGCCATCCAATTTGGCACAAATACGTTTGCCTACGATCTCTGCTGGAAACACTAAATCTTCTCATAATAAGAATTGTTTGTAAAATATTGAAAAATATAAGTAATGATTTTTCGTTGGAGTATTAGAATAAATATAAGTAAAATATACATCCAACCATAAAGTGGATAAAAAAAAAACAAGTTATTTCCTATATTTGATGAAATAAATTAAAAATAAAACTACTGCAATAAAAATGAGAAAACGAGTTTCTATTTTAAAGTTTGCAGAAAATGATGGAAAAATCACACTTTTAATCATCATTACAAGTAATTTATACTTCTAGATCAGTAGAAATAAATAGAAATATCAAGTGAATTATTTTATTAGTTTAGGTTTTAATTAGACGGTATTTTAATTAAAAATAAAAATAAAATCGCTTATTGTGTATAAATTCTATAATCCCGAAAATGGTACTTACCAAGCCATCGCTGCCATTTACTTCGATAGCTGTTTTAAGCCTCTGCGATAATTGTTCTAATAATCTATCGTATTTTATATTTAGTGCATCGAGTCTATGGCTATAATACTGTGTTGCTCCTGGGTCACTGTCTGGTGGACGTAAGTCTCGTCGTGGTGGTGAGAAAGATGGACGTGCCTCTATAAGCCAATCCACAAAGCGTAGACATTTGGCGTCGTAAATCTTGATAATTGTTCAATTCTTCGCCAGAAAATTTCATTTGGTGCCGCTCGTCATTTACAATTTTAGAGTGAAATTTATCGATAATTTTGTGTTCATGTTGTTGACTATCCAATTCTTCTTTAACAGATGATAAATCTGATCCATAGTCGGCTGCAAGTATTTGTTTCTAAACGAGAAAATATGTCAAATTCATATATAAAAAAAAGTTTTATTATACTGATTATAAGTAAGTGAGTAAACTTTTATGACAAAGAAACAGAATCGGTCAGACCAATGTTTTATTATTCTTCCCTTATTATTGCTATTTTATTTTTATATAAATATTTGGAATATTAGATATTATAAGAATATGTAATTGTATAAGAAAAATAATTTTAAATGCATTAGTGGAACTTAATTTTCCAATAAAAAAAAAAATAAAATAAAATCAATTAAATATTTCCTACTTCACTATATTTCATTTAAGAAGTTTTAAAACTCCATTGCACAAATTAAAAAATTTTTCATTTTTATTAAGGAGTGAAAAAATGCAATATAAAATAAAATAAAGTAACATTAAAAATAATGACAGTCTATCATGTGTTTTCATTGTTGCACAAAATGGGAGCACAAAACAGAAAAAAAAGCAACTGACAAGAAGACCAATGACAAAAAAGAACATTATTGTATGTACCAAAAGCAAAACACGAGAAAAAGAGACGTCACTTTCTTCCAGTGCTCGTTAGAATGGAATAGTCATTCGAATACAGAAACACCAAAAACATATGAAACGAATTGATAAAGGAAGCGCGCAAGCAGAACAGGCATAAGCAGCAACCGCATGGAAATATGAGCGACACACAACACACCTTTCTGTACCTTGTTTTTGTGTACAATTTGTTTTGTGCACAATCAACGTAAAATCTGCATAACAAAGAAAGACAGTAAAATATTTCCACATTCTTGAGTTTTGTCTTCAACTCCGTACTCTTTTTAATTTACTCTTTTGCGTACAAGCAGTGCGAGAATAGACAAGAAATTTGTGTGTTCTGCTATATATAATAAAATCACAAAATTTTAATTTTATTTTGGAATATAAAAACAATAATTATTGTTAAATAAACTCAAATTTATTTATGTTTTAACTATTTATTTTTAAATATTCACACACAATTTTCAATTTTCGCTGAAAATTTTTCCGTACACTACAGATCGCGACCGTATTGTTCAAACGCTGTAAACGTAATAAAACTGAAACACTGAGAAGTCGTGTATATAAATCAGTTTGTGTGGATTGTATTAGCAAACTTGTATGCAATACAATCCACAATGCTCTTCTCACCAATTGTTTAGTATAGTAACTGTATGATTTATATGCGTTCCTTCTCTTTTGAATAACAAACAAAATGTTATGCAGAAGTTTTACAGTTTATAAAACTGCACAATGAATGTGGATTGTGGAAATGCACTTTAATTGATATATTTTTCGGCTTATTAGTTTTTTTAAATATTTAAATTTTATATAACATGTATAAATATAAATTATTTAAATAATTTTTTTTAAATTTTTTTACAATTTTATGAATTAAATCATTTTTAATTGCAGTTTATTAATATACGTAAATAGTAAAACCCGCAAAGCAGGAAAATGAATTTTTACTTAATAAAATTCAATTAACTCAAAAATATATTATATATTAATTATATCAGCAAAACTAATGTAATAATTTAATAAAATTAAAAATTATAGCAATTTACATAGAAAATAACTTTCATATATAGAAAATAATTATTTTAAAGACATTTTTGACACTGATTTAAATGAATTTCTAGAGTATTCCGATGAATTTCGTCGAAATAAAAATTAAATGAACTCATAAAAGAATTTTTTAGCCGGTAAATTTGTGTAATTATTTACTATTATTAATTTATTAAGAAAAAAAAACCTTTTTTTCTGCAAACTTAATCCTTAAATTAATTCGCAAATAATTTTATTATAAAAAAAGAATTCAATGAACCACTAAAAAGGTTTGATTCATGCATCAAATATATATGTATGTACTTTAGATAAAGTTTTTAAAGTCATTCTAAAATCAATTTTTTTTTTTTTTTGCTAAGGAAGCTATGTAAATATTTAATAATATTTTATAGTATATCTAGATATCGTATAGGCTAATGTGCTTCTGATGTCGCAATTTTTGGCTGCACGTTCAAAAATTTTGTTTTACATGCGCAGTTCATTTACATGTACATGCGTACATTTTTAAATGCATTGGATTTCAATAATTTACTGCAGGCTTTTAGTTAACAAAGCATATAAGTTTTGATTTATTTTGTTTGAGGTAGCTCTGAAATTAACAAATAATAATTTAAGATTCAAAATAGTAATTCTTTGAGGAAATTGGCTACTTCTGCTAACAGAAAGGGAAGATAAAAAGAAAATTTGCAAACATCGCTTGCACAACAAATTAAACAAACTAACAAACACACCATATGTGTGTAGTGTGTAGTGCACGGCCTCAAAAACAAATAACTTGACTTCCAAGACGGTGGCCGCCTAAAATATTTATGTTCTACTCTGTGCAAACAAACAACAGCAAAAACGAAAATCGAAAAACTGTATAAAAAAGTTGTTAAATAGAGAAAGAAGAAATAACAGAAACTGAACCGTTTGCTTGCAGTGAGAGAGCAGAGCAAATGATTTTTGATCAAATTCACATACGAATAAGAGTAAAATGACAAGTGCAAAAAACTGCCGCGCAAAATTTATTTGCATAAAATATTTTTTGTTATATATTTGTTAAGGGGCAAACATATATTATAAGCTTATATATATTTAGTTTATTATAATTGTTTAAAAAAAATTTGTAATATAAATTACAATTTTTTTATAAATTAATTTATTAGCGAATATATTGTTTTTCGCTCTTTCTCTATTCCTTCTCTCGTAGTCAGACAACTCTCGCATACACACATCCATTTTCGTTTGGCGCTTCTTGAAATGAAGCAAAGTAAATTTCCAAAGCGAGAATTGAGATTAATATGTCCTCAAGTTTTCCTTTGATTGCAATGCATTCTTCTGTGAAGATTCGGCTAACTTGTTTGCTTTCCTCTAAAAAGTATAATAAAATATTTGAATACGTTTTAAATCTGTAAAATTAAATTTAAGCTAAAATTATTTATTTAGTACCACGAGTTCTACGGCTGGCAAATAATTTCTTCATCACAAACGATACAGAAATAGTTTTAATAAGACACTACTGAAGAGAATACTATTTTCGTACTAAACAAATTTATGTATTCAATCTAACATCAAGTAAAAAATTTACACTTAAATTTAATTGAAATTAAGTTCGTATGACAGTTATTTGATAAAATGTTTTTATAATTGGTGAAATATACCGCCTACGAAAAAAATAAAAATAAACTAATTTAATTAAATTAATTTACCTTCAGCTCTAGCGCGTTTTTCAAATTCGTCAAATAAACGATTTACTTCATCCATTTCACGGCGTAAACGTCTTAATTGTGGATCATTTGGATCACCCTCACTTAAAAGTTTATCTGCGTCATCATTGAGTGCACGCCGTATCGCTGTACGCTGTTCTGGACCCACTGCAAGAAATTGGTCACAGAACGATCGAATAACCGTTTAAGTCGTTCAGCTGCATCAATTGCCTCTTGGTCAGGAGGAGGCATTAATAAGCAAGCACTAGGAATTGAACCCTCTTGTCCTATTGAATTACAAATTCTCCATTTAACTCGACTAGAGTTATCGAGCAAGATACAAGTTTCTCCCTTTTCAATTTGTAGTTGACCTTGCTGCTTATAAGCACATATTGCTTGTACAGAGCATTGATTATTTACCGGTTGTCGTCTTTTATATAGTGGAACAATTGTTTGAGCCCGATGGGTCAAATTAGCAACAGTTTCACTAAAAGCATTCAATTCTTCACGTAAATCCTGCATACCACGTAATAAAGCTTCACCTTGATCAAGACCAAAATCCGATTGAGAATATTTGCTATTTAAAATGTCATCACGCTTCACGAGCCATTGCTCGGCATCTTTTATTTCAGCAAAAAATTGATGATATTCGGTAGCATGCTTTAAGTGGACTTCAAGACACAGTGTCAACTGAAGCAGCCAAGCCCATTGTTGTTGTAGTACGGCAACCCTCTCAGAGTCCCGGTACAGTTGCTGACAGAAGTCAAAATCAAACCAAGCGAAACAGACTTCGTAAAGTTACTGCGCAGAAACTTAGGTAATGTACGAACTCAACCTGGACTGCGACACGGTCAACAACCAGTCTTAGTACCCAGCGAGCTGTCAGAGAGCAAGTATGTATTCCTACGCATCGATCGCGTTCCGACACCGTTAGAACAACTTTACGAACGGCCCTATTGAATATTTATTTATGAAAATTTAAATCAATAAACAAATCATAAAGAAAATGTGTGAATTTTATGTTAAATTGAGTGTCAAATTTGATCAAGTGAATATTTTTTTATACAATATTAAATTTAACCGACACGAGCATCACTCAATATGGTAAATGCAACAAAAATTTTTTAAATCGTGAATAACAGTAAATAGCAATGCAAAAAATTTACAATATTTTTTGAATGTTACAACAAAACTTTATAGACAATGTACGGTAATTACGCGTACTCGTTCTCGTATTCGTACAACAGAAATTATTTTCAAATAATTCCTTATGCAAATCATGCAAAATTGTTATATTATTCTGTTTAATGAATTATTATTATTAAGACATATTGAATTAATTGCTGCAAGTTAATTGCTACACTCATTAAATTTGATGAATGTTACCAATATATGAATAAGCTACAATTCAGTTTGAGCAATGAAGCGTAAACGAAACATTGGACCACTAATTTTAAACAGCAAAAAACACAAGCGCAAAAAAAGATTTAATGAAATAAGTGTTATTTAACACTTACTTTGTGCTCAATGGTCGTTTGTAGATTCTTATCCAAATGCACCTTTATAATTTGGGTGCCATCAAATTTGGCACGAATACGTTTGCCTACGATCTCTGCTGAAAACACTAAATCTTCTAAAATAAAATACACAGCAGTTAAACTACGCGAACGGATTATTGCACCGTCTTGTTTTTACGAAAACTTTGTAGTTACTCGTTCACTATCTAAGTCTTTACGGTGCTGATATAACTCTTCCTCTTCAAGTGGTCCTTGCAAACCCTTATGAAATATATTTCTCATCCACCAGAAACTCCATCTCGAAAATATATTACCGGTTGAGTAGGGATTCTTTGGGCGTTCAATTTTTCTTCTAGTCCGATTCATGTTAAATTTCTTTATTTACAGTTACGTTTGGTTATGATAAACAAAAATGTAGTAATAAATTCGAAGTTCAAGAAATGAAGATAACCGACAACGAGACCAACGTCAATATGGTAAATGCAACAAAAAATTTTTAAATCGTGAATAACAGTAAATAGCAATGCAAAAAATTTACAATATTTTTTCAATGTTACAACAAAACTTTATAGACAATGTACGGTAATTATGCGTACTCGTTCTCGTATTCGTACAACAGAAATTATTTTCAAATAATTCCTTATCCTTATGCAAATCATGCAAAATTGTTATATTATTCTGTTTAATGAATTATTATTATTTAGACATATTGAATTAATTGCTGCAAGTTAATTGCTAGACTCATTAAATTTGATGAATGTTACCAATATATGAATAGCTACAATTCAGTTTGAGCAATGAAGCGTAAACGAAACATTGGACCACTAATTTTAAACAGCAAAAAACACAAGTGCAAAAAAAGATTTAATGAAATAAGTGTTATTAACACTTACTTTGTGCTCAATGGTCGTTTGTAGATTCTTATCCAAATGCACCTTTATACAATTGGGTGCCATCCAATTTGGCACGAATACGTTTGCCTACGATCTCTGCTGGAAACACTAAATCTTCTAAAATAAAATACACAGCAGTTAAACTACGCGAACGGATTATTGCACCGTCTTGTTTTTACGAAAACTTTGTAGTTACTCGTTCACTATCTAAGTCTTTACGGTGCTGATATAACTCTTCCTCTTCAAGTGGTCCTTGCAAACCCATATGAAATATTTTTCTCATCCACCAGAAACTCCATCACGAAAATATATTAGCGGTTGAGTAGGGATTCTTTGGGCGTTCAATTTTTCTTCTAGTCCGATTCATGTTAAATTTCTTTATTTACAGTTACGTTTGGTTATGATAAACCAAAAATGTAGTAATAAATTCGAAGTTCAAGAAATGAAGATAACCGACACGAGCACCACTCAATATGATAAATGCAACAAAAATTTTTTAAATCGTGAATAATAGTAAATAGCAATGCAAAAAATTTACAATATTTTTTCAATGTTATAACAAAACTTTATAGACAATGTACGGTAAAATTACGCGTACTCGTTCTCGTATTCGTACAACAGAAATTATTTTCAAATAATTCCTTATGCAAATCATGCAAAATTGTTATATTATTCTGTTTAATGAATTATTATTATATAGACATATTGAATTAATTGCTGCAAGTTAATTGCTAGACTCATTAAATTTGATGAATGTTACCAATATATGAAGCGTAAACGAAACATTGGACCACTAATTTTAAACAGCAAAAAACACAAGTGCAAAAAAGATTTAATGAAATAAGTGTTATTTAACACTTACTTTGTGCTCAATGGTCGTTTGTAGATTCTTATCCAAATGCACCTTTATATATAATTTGGGTGCCATCCAATTTGGCACGAATACGTTTGCCTACGATCTCTGCTGAAAACACTAAATCTTCTAAAATAAAATACACAGCAGTTAAACTACGCGAACGGATTATTGCACCGTCTTGTTTTTACGAAAACTTTGTAGTTACTCGTTCACTATCTAAGTCTTTACGGTGCTGATATAACTCTTCCTCTTCAAGTGGTCCTTGCAAACCCTTATGAAATATTTTTCTCATCCACCAGAAACTCCATCTCGAAAATATATTAGCGGTTGAGTAGGGATTCTTTGGGCGTTCAATTTTTCTTCTAGTCCGATTCATGTTAAATTTCTTTATTTACAGTTACGTTTGATTATGATAAACCAAAAATGTAGTAATAAATTCGAAGTTCAAGAAATGAAGATAACCGACACGAGCACCACTCAATATGGTAAATGCAACAAAAATTTTTTAAATCGTGAATAACAGTAAATAGCAATGCAAAAAATTTACAATATTTTTTCAATGTTACAACAAAACTTTATAGACAATGTACGGTAATTATGCGTACTCGTTCTCGTATTCGTACAACAGAAATT
The DNA here is from genome assembly GCF_002237135.1 of Teleopsis dalmanni. Lineage (NCBI taxonomy): Eukaryota > Metazoa > Arthropoda > Insecta > Diptera > Diopsidae > Teleopsis > Teleopsis dalmanni. The sequence goes on from NW_024031658.1 coordinate 8,146, forward strand.
ATTTTCAAATAATTCCTTATCCTTATGCAAATCATGCAAAATTGTTATATTATTCTGTTTAATGAATTATTATTATTAAGACATATTGAATTAATTGCTGCAAGTTAATTGCTACACTCATTAAATTTGATGAATGTTACCAATATATGAATAAGCTACAATTCAGTTTGAGCAATGAAGCGTAAACGAAACATTGGACCACTAATTTTAAACAGCAAAAAACACAAGCGCAAAAAAAGATTTAATGAAATAAGTGTTATTTAACACTTACTTTGTGCTCAATGGTCGTTTGTAGATTCTTATCCAAATGCACCTTTATATATAATTTGGGTGCCATCCAATTTGGCACGAATACGTTTGCCTACGATCTCTGCTGGAAACACTAAATCTTCTAAAATAAAATACACAGCAGTTAAACTACGCGAACGGATTATTGCACAGTCTTGTTTTTACGAAAACTTTGTAGTTACTCGTTCACTATCTAAGTCTTTACGGTGCTGATATAAGTCTTCCTCTTCAAGTGGTCCTTGCAAACCCTTATGAAATATTTTTTTCATCCACCAGAAACTCCATCTCGAAAATATATTACGCGGTTGAGTAGGGATTCTTTGGGCGTTCAATTTTTCTTCTAGTCCGATTCATGTTAAATTTCTTTATTTACAAGTTACGTTTGATGTTATGATAAACCAAAAATGTAGTAATAAATTCGAAGTTCAAGAAATGAAGATAACCGCACGAGCACCACTCAATATGGTAAATGCAACAAAAATTTTTTAAATCGTGAATAACAGTAAATAGCAATGCAAAAAATTTACAACACTTTTTTCAATGTTACAACAAAACCTTTATAGACAATGTACGATAATCACGCGTACTCGTTCTCGTATTCGTACAACAGAAATTATTTTCAAATAATTCCTTATGCAAATCATGCAAAATTGTTATATTATTCTGTTTAATGAATTATTATTATTGACATATTGAATTATTGCTGCAAGTTAATTGCTACACTCATTAAATTTGATGAATTACCAATATATGAATGAGCTACAATTCAGTTGGCAATGAAAGCCTAAAACGAAACATTGGACCACTAATTTTAAACAGCAAAAAACACAAGTGCAAAAAAGATTTAATGAAATAAGTGTTATTTAACACTTACTTTGTGCTCAATGGTCGTTTGTAGATTCTTATCCAAATGCACCTTTATAATTTGGGTGCCATCCAATTTGGCACAAATACGTTTGCCTACGATCTCTGCTGGAAACACTAAATCTTCTCATAATAAGAATTGTTTGTAAAATATTGAAAAATATAAGTAATGATTTTTCGTTGGAGTATTAGAATAAATATAAGTAAAATATACATCCAACCATAAAGTGGATAAAAAAAAAACAAGTTATTTCCTATATTTGATGAAATAAATTAAAAATAAAACTACTGCAATAAAAATGAGAAAACGAGTTTCTATTTTAAAGTTTGCAGAAAATGATGGAAAAATCACACTTTTAATCATCATTACAAGTAATTTATACTTCTAGATCAGTAGAAATAAATAGAAATATCAAGTGAATTATTTTATTAGTTTAGGTTTTAATTAGACGGTATTTTAATTAAAAATAAAAATAAAATCGCTTATTGTGTATAAATTCTATAATCCCGAAAATGGTACTTACCAAGCCATCGCTGCCATTTACTTCGATAGCTGTTTTAAGCCTCTGCGATAATTGTTCTAATAATCTATCGTATTTTATATTTAGTGCATCGAGTCTATGGCTATAATACTGTGTTGCTCCTGGGTCACTGTCTGGTGGACGTAAGTCTCGTCGTGGTGGTGAGAAAGATGGACGTGCCTCTATAAGCCAATCCACAAAGCGTAGACATTTGGCGTCGTAAATCTTGATAATTGTTCAATTCTTCGCCAGAAAATTTCATTTGGTGCCGCTCGTCATTTACAATTTTAGAGTGAAATTTATCGATAATTTTGTGTTCATGTTGTTGACTATCCAATTCTTCTTTAACAGATGATAAATCTGATCCATAGTCGGCTGCAAGTATTTGTTTCTAAACGAGAAAATATGTCAAATTCATATATAAAAAAAAGTTTTATTATACTGATTATAAGTAAGTGAGTAAACTTTTATGACAAAGAAACAGAATCGGTCAGACCAATGTTTTATTATTCTTCCCTTATTATTGCTATTTTATTTTTATATAAATATTTGGAATATTAGATATTATAAGAATATGTAATTGTATAAGAAAAATAATTTTAAATGCATTAGTGGAACTTAATTTTCCAATAAAAAAAAAAATAAAATAAAATCAATTAAATATTTCCTACTTCACTATATTTCATTTAAGAAGTTTTAAAACTCCATTGCACAAATTAAAAAATTTTTCATTTTTATTAAGGAGTGAAAAAATGCAATATAAAATAAAATAAAGTAACATTAAAAATAATGACAGTCTATCATGTGTTTTCATTGTTGCACAAAATGGGAGCACAAAACAGAAAAAAAAGCAACTGACAAGAAGACCAATGACAAAAAAGAACATTATTGTATGTACCAAAAGCAAAACACGAGAAAAAGAGACGTCACTTTCTTCCAGTGCTCGTTAGAATGGAATAGTCATTCGAATACAGAAACACCAAAAACATATGAAACGAATTGATAAAGGAAGCGCGCAAGCAGAACAGGCATAAGCAGCAACCGCATGGAAATATGAGCGACACACAACACACCTTTCTGTACCTTGTTTTTGTGTACAATTTGTTTTGTGCACAATCAACGTAAAATCTGCATAACAAAGAAAGACAGTAAAATATTTCCACATTCTTGAGTTTTGTCTTCAACTCCGTACTCTTTTTAATTTACTCTTTTGCGTACAAGCAGTGCGAGAATAGACAAGAAATTTGTGTGTTCTGCTATATATAATAAAATCACAAAATTTTAATTTTATTTTGGAATATAAAAACAATAATTATTGTTAAATAAACTCAAATTTATTTATGTTTTAACTATTTATTTTTAAATATTCACACACAATTTTCAATTTTCGCTGAAAATTTTTCCGTACACTACAGATCGCGACCGTATTGTTCAAACGCTGTAAACGTAATAAAACTGAAACACTGAGAAGTCGTGTATATAAATCAGTTTGTGTGGATTGTATTAGCAAACTTGTATGCAATACAATCCACAATGCTCTTCTCACCAATTGTTTAGTATAGTAACTGTATGATTTATATGCGTTCCTTCTCTTTTGAATAACAAACAAAATGTTATGCAGAAGTTTTACAGTTTATAAAACTGCACAATGAATGTGGATTGTGGAAATGCACTTTAATTGATATATTTTTCGGCTTATTAGTTTTTTTAAATATTTAAATTTTATATAACATGTATAAATATAAATTATTTAAATAATTTTTTTTAAATTTTTTTACAATTTTATGAATTAAATCATTTTTAATTGCAGTTTATTAATATACGTAAATAGTAAAACCCGCAAAGCAGGAAAATGAATTTTTACTTAATAAAATTCAATTAACTCAAAAATATATTATATATTAATTATATCAGCAAAACTAATGTAATAATTTAATAAAATTAAAAATTATAGCAATTTACATAGAAAATAACTTTCATATATAGAAAATAATTATTTTAAAGACATTTTTGACACTGATTTAAATGAATTTCTAGAGTATTCCGATGAATTTCGTCGAAATAAAAATTAAATGAACTCATAAAAGAATTTTTTAGCCGGTAAATTTGTGTAATTATTTACTATTATTAATTTATTAAGAAAAAAAAACCTTTTTTTCTGCAAACTTAATCCTTAAATTAATTCGCAAATAATTTTATTATAAAAAAAGAATTCAATGAACCACTAAAAAGGTTTGATTCATGCATCAAATATATATGTATGTACTTTAGATAAAGTTTTTAAAGTCATTCTAAAATCAATTTTTTTTTTTTTTTGCTAAGGAAGCTATGTAAATATTTAATAATATTTTATAGTATATCTAGATATCGTATAGGCTAATGTGCTTCTGATGTCGCAATTTTTGGCTGCACGTTCAAAAATTTTGTTTTACATGCGCAGTTCATTTACATGTACATGCGTACATTTTTAAATGCATTGGATTTCAATAATTTACTGCAGGCTTTTAGTTAACAAAGCATATAAGTTTTGATTTATTTTGTTTGAGGTAGCTCTGAAATTAACAAATAATAATTTAAGATTCAAAATAGTAATTCTTTGAGGAAATTGGCTACTTCTGCTAACAGAAAGGGAAGATAAAAAGAAAATTTGCAAACATCGCTTGCACAACAAATTAAACAAACTAACAAACACACCATATGTGTGTAGTGTGTAGTGCACGGCCTCAAAAACAAATAACTTGACTTCCAAGACGGTGGCCGCCTAAAATATTTATGTTCTACTCTGTGCAAACAAACAACAGCAAAAACGAAAATCGAAAAACTGTATAAAAAAGTTGTTAAATAGAGAAAGAAGAAATAACAGAAACTGAACCGTTTGCTTGCAGTGAGAGAGCAGAGCAAATGATTTTTGATCAAATTCACATACGAATAAGAGTAAAATGACAAGTGCAAAAAACTGCCGCGCAAAATTTATTTGCATAAAATATTTTTTGTTATATATTTGTTAAGGGGCAAACATATATTATAAGCTTATATATATTTAGTTTATTATAATTGTTTAAAAAAAATTTGTAATATAAATTACAATTTTTTTATAAATTAATTTATTAGCGAATATATTGTTTTTCGCTCTTTCTCTATTCCTTCTCTCGTAGTCAGACAACTCTCGCATACACACATCCATTTTCGTTTGGCGCTTCTTGAAATGAAGCAAAGTAAATTTCCAAAGCGAGAATTGAGATTAATATGTCCTCAAGTTTTCCTTTGATTGCAATGCATTCTTCTGTGAAGATTCGGCTAACTTGTTTGCTTTCCTCTAAAAAGTATAATAAAATATTTGAATACGTTTTAAATCTGTAAAATTAAATTTAAGCTAAAATTATTTATTTAGTACCACGAGTTCTACGGCTGGCAAATAATTTCTTCATCACAAACGATACAGAAATAGTTTTAATAAGACACTACTGAAGAGAATACTATTTTCGTACTAAACAAATTTATGTATTCAATCTAACATCAAGTAAAAAATTTACACTTAAATTTAATTGAAATTAAGTTCGTATGACAGTTATTTGATAAAATGTTTTTATAATTGGTGAATATACCGCCTACGAAAAAAATAAAAATAAACTAATTTAATTAAATTAATTTACCTTCAGCTCTAGCGCGTTTTTCAAATTCGTCAAATAAACGATTTACTTCATCCATTTCACGGCGTAAACGTCTTAATTGTGGATCATTTGGATCACCCTCACTTAAAAGTTTATCTGCGTCATCATTGAGTGCACGCCGTATCGCTGTACGCTGTTCTGGACCCACTGCAAGAAATTGGTCACAGAACGATCGAATAACCGTTTAAGTCGTTCAGCTGCATCAATTGCCTCTTGGTCAGGAGGAGGCATTAATAAGCAAGCACTAGGAATTGAACCCTCTTGTCCTATTGAATTACAAATTCTCCATTTAACTCGACTAGAGTTATCGAGCAAGATACAAGTTTCTCCCTTTTCAATTTGTAGTTGACCTTGCTGCTTATAAGCACATATTGCTTGTACAGAGCATTGATTATTTACCGGTTGTCGTCTTTTATATAGTGGAACAATTGTTTGAGCCCGATGGGTCAAATTAGCAACAGTTTCACTAAAAGCATTCAATTCTTCACGTAAATCCTGCATACCACGTAATAAAGCTTCACCTTGATCAAGACCAAAATCCGATTGAGAATATTTGCTATTTAAAATGTCATCACGCTTCACGAGCCATTGCTCGGCATCTTTTATTTCAGCAAAAAATTGATGATATTCGGTAGCATGCTTTAAGTGGACTTCAAGACACAGTGTCAACTGAAGCAGCCAAGCCCATTGTTGTTGTAGTACGGCAACCCTCTCAGAGTCCCGGTACAGTTGCTGACAGAAGTCAAAATCAAACCAAGCGAAACAGACTTCGTAAAGTTACTGCGCAGAAACTTAGGTAATGTACGAACTCAACCTGGACTGCGACACGGTCAACAACCAGTCTTAGTACCCAGCGAGCTGTCAGAGAGCAAGTATGTATTCCTACGCATCGATCGCGTTCCGACACCGTTAGAACAACTTTACGAGGCCCTTATTTAGCATTATTTATTATTATGAAATTTAAATCAATAAAACAAATCCATAAAGAAAATGTGTGAATTTTATGTTAAATTGAGTGTCAAATTTGATCAAGTGAATATTTTTTTATACAATATTAAATTTAACCGACACGAGCACCACTCAATATGGTAAATGCAACAAAAATTTTTTAAATCGTGAATAACAGTAAATAGCAATGCAAAAAATTTACAATATTTTTTTCAATGTTACAACAAAACTTTATAGACAATGTACGGTAATTACGCGTACTCGTTCTCGTATTCGTACAACAGAAATTATTTTCAAATAATTCCTTATGCAAATAATGCAAAATTGTTATATTATTCTGTTTAATGAATTATTATTATTTAGACATATTGAATTAATTGCTGCAAGTTAATTGCTAGACTCATTAAATTTGATGAATGTTACCAATATATGAATGAGCTACAATTCAGTTTGAGCAATGAAGCGTAAACGAAACATTGGACCACTAATTTTAAACAGCAAAAAACACAAGCGCAAAAAAAGATTTAATGAAATAAGTGTTATTTAACACTTACTTTGTGCTCAATGGTCGTTTGTAGATTCTTATCCAAATGCACCTTTATAATTTGGGTGCCATCCACATTTGCAAAATTTACGTTTGCTACGATCTCTGCTGGAAACACTAAATCTTCTAAATAAAATACACAGCAGTTAAACTACGCGAACGGATTATTGCACCGTCTTGTTTTTACGAAAACTTTGTAGTTACTCGTTCACTATCTAAGTCTTTACGGTGCTGATATAAGTCTTCCTCTTCAAGTGGTCCTTGCAAACCCTTATGAAATATTTTTCTCATCCACCAGAAACTCCATCTCGAAAATATATGAGCGGTTGAGTAGGGATTCTTTGGGCGTTCAATTTTTCTTCTAGTCCGATTCATGTTAAATTGTAGTAATAAATTCGAAGTTCAAGAAATGAAGATAACCGACACGAGCACCACTCAATATGATAAATGCAACAAAAATTTTTTAAATCGTGAATAACAGTAAATAGCAATGCAAAAAATTTACAATATTTTTTCAATGTTACAACAAAACTTTATAGACAATGTACGGTAAAATTACGCGTACTCGTATTCGTACAACAGAAATTATTTTCAAATAATTCCTTATGCAAA
>NW_024031659.1:0-15586 GCF_002237135.1 Teleopsis dalmanni
TTCAAGCCTCTTCGCTTTGTGGTTAGCATTGAGGCAAGGAACTTTTTTCATTTTGGCTCGCTTCAAATATTCATTTCCGTTGATGGCTCTGAGTACTGTCCTCTTGGATGCAGTAAGTTTAAGTTCTGCCTTAATTTTTGCTGCACTTATAGTAGAATTTGAGGCAATTCGTCCAATGGAGCGCACTGTGGTCGCGGAAAGTACTTTTTTTCGACCAGGACTCTTTTTTTTTCCATAATTTTCTCGATCCTTCAAATAATTTTGTACAACGCACAGTGATCTTCCAAGGTCTTTGGCGATTTGTCTCATTCCAACTCCTTCAATAACCTTTCCGCCAATAAACCCTTTCTCGTAAGTAGTGAGACTCTTACCACGACCCATTTTCTCTTCAAAAACTGTTTAATAATTTAATTATTAAAATAAATCAAATTTTAATACAAACGGAACACTCACTTGACCAAACAATGCAAAAATTGCGACTGACCTTATCATTTTGTCGCAGCAATATTTAGCTTTTTTTCTTTTTTGATATATTTAAAACTAACGGGACTTTGTTTACTCATTATATTAGAATTTATTTGTTGCATTCTCTCTATCGAACAATAAAATCCACAAGATCCAAGGATTAATCACTCAAATTGAGTTCCACAAAGAAAAAACAAACTGACCTTATCTTTTTGTCGCATACCTTATATAATATTAGACATTAATTGGCTTAGAAAAATTCTAGTTTTTTGTTCAAATAATATCTTAGATGCAGTAATCTTAATAAAAATTCGACGCTAACTATATTTTGATATTTAATATCCCACATGTATCATCTACGCAATTTCAACTGTTGTGCATGCCCAAGTTAGTTCACATTTAATTTAATTATATATAATTTGTTAATCGAATAAGATATATAATATTGTATATCAATCGTTTTAGAAAAAATTCTAGTTTCTTATTTTGATAATATCTGATGCAGCAAGTTTAATAAAAATTCGACGTTAGCTTTTCTTTTGCAGTACTATGGACTTACCAATAACTCTGCAACTGTACATTATGTTTTTCAGTGCCATTTTAATTTTTCAGCGAATTTAATTTAAGATGGTATGCCATCTATTAACCAACTTTGTACAGATTTTTTGAATAATTAATAAAATTAAATTAATTTCGATTTTTTTCAAATAATTGTGCTTATTAGAGTATTGTATTGAAAGTTATTTATATATAAACTGTTTTCTGACTTCTGGGATATGCTTTTTATAAGAAAAATGTCGTTTTTAAAGGAAAATTAATTTCTGAACTTTGACACTCAATAACTTTTAAGTTAATCGACCAATCTATAAATATGAAGACATTAAATGAAAGTTTGAAGTGTTCTCTTTCGATTAAGTTAATTTGCAGAAAAATGGTACCTCTGCTTTTAAAGATATAATTAATTTTGTAAAGTAACCTATTTTTACAAAATTTTATTTTCCTTATTTTGAAGAAAATTTTTTCTATATTATTTAAAAAGCGATTATATTTAGAAAAACAAACATATTTTTTATTGTTATAAGCTTTTTAGTTCATAATTTTTGGTCTAGTAACAAAGTTTTAATTAAATAATATTTGAAAATTACATCTCTATCTTCATCGCAGTACTGCTCCTAAGTTAATCGAACAACCTATACAAAATCTTTCGAATGAGCCATAAAAGAAAAAAATGGTACCTCTAGTTTAAAAGTTATTAATAAATTAGTGACCCCGTCTTTTGGGGCTGATTTTTATTTTTCATTTTTCATACAAATTACATCATTTACACATAAAAGTTGAATGTAGATAGTAAATTAATTCAATTTTCTACTTAATAATGCCTTTTGCTGCATTAAATTTAATAAAATAATAAATTTTTCCTTAATTAAACTATACTGCATTTTTCATGCGGCGAAAAATGTTCCAATTCCATTTTGGACTTATCGTCGACGCTATCTTCACGCACATATTTATTATTACTTGTAAATTTATTCATATGATGATAATAATTTACTTTTAATTAATAATTATCAATTAAATTATAAATTAAATTATTATTAATTATTATATAAAATAATTAATTGTATATTTAAAATTAGTTTTTAATTTATATTTCTGTAACATTAAACTTCTATTTATTAAATTAATATGTAAATATTTTGTATATTGTAGTTTTAATATAATCTTATTATAAAATAAAATATATAAAAATGGTGTTCATGCATCCTGGGGAACCGGCACATTAACTCGGTAACGTTCATCTATGTATAAGGTCTTAAGGTCCCATTAGACAGCATCGCCCGTTGTCATCAAATTTTTCAACAATTTTATAAACACACCTCAGAAAAAACAACAAATACACTAGAAAATAAAATCATACATGCATTTAAACGATGTTTTCTCTTTCATCTTTTTATGCGCGTATATACACATGAGAATTTTTTCTCCAACTTTTTTGTGAAATGTGAAACTTATTTGTGTAATAGTAACATTTGATATTTTAAGAAATGCGTTGACGAAAATCAAAAAATTTTGACATTTCTTCAAACATTCTCGTGTTTTTGCGTATACAGTCGGATGTTGTCGGCATGCAAAATTTCATTTATGTTGAGAAATGGAAGCGTATACATCGTTTAAATGCAATAAAAACTTTCATAGTAATAGTAACAAAACTCCAGAAAAATATGCGAACAAAAAAGTCAAGTACGGCTTTAGATCAGTTGGTTAAGGTGCACTGATTCTGAGCTTCACATTTGGCAGAACCCGAGTTCAATTCCTGGTACTTGCAGTCTCAAAAATAATTATTTACGAATAATTAAATACAAGAATGATTTCCAAGACCACTGATAATGTGTATTTGGCAATACTCGAAACAGCTGTATGGTCAGCCAAAAATTCAATTAATTAAAATAATATAAAAAATAAAATTTTTGTTGTTGTATATCACTACTGCTCGAAAAACCTCTTTAAAACATTAATATATAAATTAAAATTATACATTAAATATAAAACATCATTTTTCGTTACGAAATTACGCATAGCAGCCGCTGTTGACACTTCTGGGATTGCTTTAACACTGATGAGTGAACTAATTTTGCATTATTTGTTGGTGGAGTGCTTAAAAATTGTTGAAAAATTTGGTGTGTAATGGCGAGAGACGACTTCGTGCGCTGTCAGCAGGCGATGATGTAATAGTAAATAAGTTATATTTACTTATATCATATAACTTAATAAATTGTTATATAATATACTCAATTTATAAATTTGTTTGCTTCAATAACTTATTTACATGGAAAATATTATCAACATGAGATTAATTCAAAACATTTTTTTTTCATTTCAAGCTAAAATAGATTTTTATTGCTTCCCACATATTATATGAAGCCCTTCTTAACTATATTCCGCAAATGAAAAATGTATAATTAAGAAAAGTGCATAAATAATTGCGTAACACACACAATCACAATCAAAACAACATTTTGCATAATTATACGTTTATGTTAATTAAATCCATTTAATTTAATAATATATAATTTAATTATATGTAACATATACTTATATTTATTTACGAGTATTTTTAAATACAGCAGCCTTGAAAGAGCGTAAAAGTGGCATAAGTGTGGTGTAATCACATTTATTTAATACGTGTGACAAAAATGTTATAAAAAATGAATTTTCTTAAGCAATTTCTAATAGTTTTGATCGAGGTGGGCGGAGTTTCCATTCTATAAAAGACATTCTCTGTTATATATCTTCCACGTGATTGTTTTGGCGATTGTTGTTTTTCGCCACCAACAAAACTCATACTGTTTACGACTCATTGAATTTTGTTTTGACGAAATGCACAGTGAAGAGATAAAGAAATAAAACATCGGAGCGATTGTTGCTTAGTGTGTTCTGTCGAAGTGCGTAACATAAGTACAGAAGTGCGTAAATTTACGCACTCATTTCAAATTTTTTTTGCATGCAGTAATTGCAATTCAATCTCTTGAACGCAGTAAAGTTTTTTTTTTTTTTTGCTTCCCTTTATTATACAACTGCCAAGATTTAGCATTTAGTATACATTTTTACATAATGGAACTTCAAGTAATAATTCAAAAACAAGATTAAGAATTACATGAGTGAACTATTAATAGTGGATAAAAAGAAAATTTTTCTTTAAATTATATAAACTAAATATTATAAAATAATTAAAATTAATGGATAGATGATATAATAAATGAGTCAATTAAATAGACTGCTATGAATTTACTATGAATATATTAGTTAGTTTGCTAGTGTGGCTTCGTCATTAGGTAGCTGCCTCATTGTTGGGTAAGGATGGAAAAGTAATCTGTCTGTGTGCTTTTTACTATTTTTTCGGATAACGTCTGCAACGAAGGGTATCTTAAAATCGCGATGAATGTCATAGTTTGAGATGTACCATTCAGCGTTGATGATAGTCCTATGTATTTTTGATTGTAGTCTTTGCAGTATTTAAATGTTGGATTTACATGCTGTGCCCCATATTTCGGCTCCATATTTCCATATTGGAGCGATTACTGTTTTATATACTAGAAGTTTATTTTCCACTGTTAGTTTTGATTTCGAGCAGAGTAGCCAGTACAATTGTCCAAAGCGACGCTTAATTTCATTGCTTTTAGCTTTAATATGGTCTTTCCAAGTTAATCTGCTATCTATAGTAATGCCAAGGTAATTTGCCTTTGTGTGTGTGAAGACTTCGTCATTGTTAATTTTTATACGTTTTAGGTCATATTTTTTATTCGTGTAGATAACATGAACTGTTTTGCTTGTCTTTATTTGAACTCCCCATTTGTCGAACCATTCGAGCGTTGCGTTTAGGTAATTCTGCAAGTTGTCTGTGGATATGTTAAAATTTTTATTAGCTGCAATTAGTGCCGTATCGTCTGCAAAAGTTGCTATCAAACTTTGAGGATCAGAAGGTATCGGGACATCAGCCGTGTATAGCAAGTAGAGTAATGGACCTAGTACGCTTCCTTGGGGCACACCAGCTTTCATTTGTTTAAGTTCGGAGATTGAGTCTTTATACTTCACATAAAAGTATCTATTTTGCAGATAGCTCTTAAGTAGGAGGTAAAAGTTTGTTGGAAGAAGCTCTGATAGTTTAGTTAGTAGACCTCCATGCCAAACGCTGTCAGAAGCCTTTGGAAAATTGTTTCGTGTCAATATCAATAGTGGATCAATATTATTTTATAAACAACTCTGTGAACTTGTTGTATAGTCGAATACTTTTCCGAAAGCCGAATTGATGGTCAGGTATAAGATTTTCTTTATGGAGAATCGGTTCTAGTCTTGATAAAATTATTTTTTCAAATAATTTTGACATAACTGGTAATAGGCTAATTGGTCTGTACGATTTTGTTACAGATATGTCCTTATTTGGTTTAGGTATAGTGATTACTTCTGCTACTTTCCAAACTTTTGGAAAATACTTAAGGCGAAAAGCGCAATCAAACAGATTTCTCATATATACAAGTGCTTGAAGAGGCAGCTCAGTCAGAATCTTTCCTGTGATACTATCATATCCCGGTGATTTTTTTGCTTTAATTTTATTTTTAATAGTATTCTTAATCTCTGTTATTGAGACTTTCTTTATTGCGACATTTTGAGTAGAGCTGCTCCATGTAACGTTGCTATCATGCTGTTTTGGGTTACTAAACGTAGTTTCGAAGTACGTGGCAAAAAGTTCAGCTTTTTCGGTGTTAGTTCTAGCCCAAGTTCCATTTGCTTTCCTCAGTGGTGGTTGATGCATTACTGAGTTGTTGATATTTTTAGTAACTTTCCATAAAGAATAGTTAGTGGTTTTGTCAGCTGTCAAGTTCATTATGCGTTTTTGTAGGTTTTTATTTTCCTCATTAAGTAGCATAATTTTAAGTTCTTTGGTTAATTTGTTTAAGTCCTTTTTTAGTTCAGAGGACCGATTTATTTGCCATTGTTTTCTCAGTTTTCTTCTGTCCATTATCTTGCGTTTAACTGCCATCGAGATTTTATTTTGAGTGTCGTTTTGTTTAAGAATTGGGGTAGAATTTGTCACGGCAACAGCGATCATTTCGTTTAAGTATACTATCGCGCTTTCGATTTCGTCTTCAGATTTTAAGGAAATATTTATTGTCAGGTCGGTATTAAGAATATCTCTAAACGTGTCCCAACATGTTTTGTTATTATAGATTAATTTTGTCCTTGTGATGTTTAGTTTTGTGTCGCTTTTATATGATAGCATAATTGGTGAGTGATCAGATGATAAGTCAGGAAGTGTACTTACTGTAAGAAATCGTTTATTTATATTTTTGGTCACGAAGAAGTCAATCACGTCTGGTATTTTGTTCATATCGGTAGGCCAGTACGTAGGTTCACCTGTGCTTAGAATATCTGCCTTTTTGTCAATGATAGCATTATGTAAATTTTTCCCTTTGCAGTTTGTAATTCTTGAGCCCCACAAAGTATTTTTTGCATTAAAATCTCCACCAACAATGTACCGATTGCCGAGAGTGTTAAGGTAGCTCAGGTATACATCCTTCGAGTTATTGTGTTTCGGAGGGCAGTAAATAGCTGATACTGTTAACTCGCCTTTTGTATCTTGAATGTGGACACTTGTAGCTTGTATTTGTTCTGTTTGGTATATACTGGCTATTGAGCATTGTATATTTTGCTTAATAATTACTGCTATCCACCATGGGCTTTGTTGTCGGGATGATTTGTATGATATATCGAATAGTTAGGGATTCTGATGAAAGTTTTGTCTGTGAAGTGTGTCTCTGATAGCAGTAGTACATCAATGGAATTGATATTTAAGTATGTTCTCAGTTCTAGTAGTTGTTTGCTGAGACCGTTTGTATTCCAAGCTAAAATTTTTAATATATTTCTGTCCATCGAGTTTAGTGATTAGGATGGTTAAAATATGTATAACGTTGGCAACTTGCGTCATAAGCTGTTTCATCATTTGCTGGAGTTCGGCAAATTCGGAGTTGTTTGATTCATTATTTATTGGAATGGGTTGAGTTGGATGTGATTTTATTATTTCGGCGTATGTTTTAGCTGGTTGGATTTGTTGGGTGGTAGTTATTAGGTTCGTAACAGCTTTAGTTGGCAGAGATATTTCGTTATTTTGAGATGTGGTTTTTTGTTGTTTTGCGCGAAGAGCTGGGAATCGTTTGATTTGAAGAGTTTTATAAACTGTACAACCTTTGTAGTTTGCAGTGTGATTCTCTTTACAGAGTGCGCATTTAACGACGTTGTTCTTACCTTTCATGGGACAGTCAATTGTTTTATGTCCTTCGGAGCATTTAACACAGATTGGACATCTTGTACAAAAATTTTTTGTGTGTTCATACTTTTGACAGTTGGTATATTGTGGTATTGTTCTTTTTGGATGGGGAGGTTCAAAATTTAGGTTCAAAATTTAGTACTCTACGCTCTTTTCTTTAAGAAATTTTACTATGCTAGTGTAATCTACTGATTCGTATGGCTGGAAATTTATTTCATTGTTTTGTAATACATGAATATCATATTTAGATATTTGTAGTGCATCTAACGTTTTAATTAGGTTGTCTAGCAGCTGTACTTTTTGCACGTAAATGGGTGGTGGTTTTTTATTTTTAGCCGTTTGATTTTACGTTGTTTTGCTATCTTTAGTGGGTTCTTTATCATTATCAGTTGCTAGAACAGCAAACCTATTTGTAGCTAAGAAATACTCGTTTAATGTGTATTGTTTTTTGTTTTGTTTGTGCTTTTTGGCGCTTATTTCATTGATTTGCTTACCAGGGGAGCTACGAATTCTCTTATTCACTACTGGCGTGTTGAAGCCATTGTTTTTATTTGTGTTTGCATCTTCTGTTGTGTTTGCAGTTCTGGTGTTAATATCAGAGTTTTCCAAATTCTGAATGAGTTTTGATGGTGAATTGTGTTGATGATGGTTTGATTGTTGGAGTTTTATGTGGTACTCCTGCTGCATTTGTTGTTTCTCTATTTGCTGGTTCTGTTGTGGTTGTTTTTGTTGGATTTGCAGTGATTTTTCTTGCAGTTGTAGCTGTTGATTTGATTGTAGAAGTGTTGTTTGATTATTATTATTGGATGCTTTTGAACATAGGACAGCTTGTTGGTGTGTTTTATGCTGTTGTTGTTCTTGTTGTGATTGTTGCTCGTGATTTGACTCGCCTTCACCTTTTGGTGGAGTTCGATTGACCGGCATTACGATAAATTAAGCGATTATCAAAATAGGATATGAAAATATAGTTTGCTATTATGAACAGTTTGAGGAGAACTGATCTTGTGTTATAACACTTTTAAAATAAAGGTTTGTGTACACATTAATCGAAGAATAGGTTGTATATGATGTCTCAGCTGAATATTTTAATTTTGTTTAATTACTATAAACAGCTTTTTCAGTAATAGAATAAAATATAATAATAGCTGTGTCTATCAGCACTTTTTGTTTTGTTCATATATACACAAAACCGCACTGTTCTTTTGTTTGAATGCTTATTGACTTTTGATTATAAGCTTTAGAAATTAATCTGCTGTCTCTGTCAGCTGTTTGAATTTTTTAATAAAGTTGTGCAAAAAGAAAGAAAGTCAACAAAAATCGAAAAAGCGCGCGCTATTTTCAAATTAATATTTTATGCACTTTAAACTTTTACTAATTGTTTTTTTGCCCAAAAATGATCTATTTTTGTGAATTTGTATTAATAACAAAAGTGATATTTATAAGAGTACCTCTTATTTACTTGTTTTTATACTGTAATTTAAATTTCTTCGAGACCGGTTAAAAAAACACGTCCGCTCACTACGAAACTTTGACTACGGTGAACTGTACTTTCACTGATTTTTATTAACCACACCACTTTACTGCGTTCAAATTTAAAACTAATACGTTTTGACTATACGTATTAGTTTTAAATTTGAACGCAGTAAAGTGGTGTGGTTAATAAAAATCAGTGAAAGTACAGTTTAAATTAAATTATAAATTATATCAAGAGGTAATTATTTTTTTATTAAATTGTTCGTAATAACAAATAACAAAACCAATAATATTATGCGAGTTTGGTTGATGAATATTATCCCGCTTCGCGCCGTGTCGATAAACTATTTCAATTTTTGTTCCTTTATATATTACAAAAAAAATTACACAATTTTGATAATTTTTTTTCAACTTGTTAATTTTATATTATAGTTAATAGTTTTAATTGTTATATAAAAAAAATCACTTAAGCGCTTTTTCTCTGTTTTATTAACACAAATCCGCAACTTGTAACAATATTTGAATCTTGTTAATTTTTTCCTTTATATTAAAATTGTAAAATCTTGTTACTATTTAAATCGTTAATTTTAATATTAAAATACATTTATTGTTATACGTATATTACAAATTGTTCAATAAAGAAAAAAAAACTTGAATTCTAAAATAATTAATTTGTTGTACGGCATCTTACTTCAACGGTGGAAACGACATTAGTTGAACGCTGGGTCCCCGCGAATATAAATTTTCTTGTAAGACCTTGGACTAGGCTGAGAACTACCCCGGCTAGGAAAAATTAGGTTCATTACAAGTGGCGCCCGAGCAGGGACCCTCGACTAAGGTTCAACAAAATACATCGAAACACAGCTAGATTTTTTAGTTTCAGATATCACAAAACATCGTATATCAGTTATTATGGGTCGCGTCTGGGTCAGGAATTTACGCAAAGAAGAACTAGTCGCTTATTTGGACGAATTCGAACAAGATTCAACTGGTGTCGTCGATGAATTGCGCCGGCGATTGGCAAACTTTATTGCACAAGCTGACCACAAACCGCAGATAATAACACGATTAAAAGAACTTGAAGATAGACATAGCAGAGTGTCCGTAGGTGAAGTAGAATACGATCACGCCGTGGAGGAAATACCATTGCCACCCCCAGAACAGACAACGGAGCGATGCCAAGATAATATTCCACAATTGACTCTTCCTTTACATCAGCAGCAGTACACGCAACATACGTTACACGTACCATATACACAACCTAGAACCATGCAAGCAACAGTCATCGATCAGGCTAGAAAATGGGCGGTCCGATTTGATGAGAGCGGCGATCCGTTAGCGTTTGTGGAGCGTGTGGAAGAGTTAGCGAGTGGATATGATCTTGCTAAAAATATGCTACCTCGTGCGATGCCAGAATTACTGAAAGGGCAGGCCTTGGTATGGTTCCGTCACAATAAAGGGGACTGGGACTACTGGGAGCAGTTTAAATCTGATTTTCTAGAATTTTTCCTACCTCATCGTTACTTCGAGCGCTTAGAAGACGAGTTAAGAAACCGAATGCAGAAACCTGGTGAATCATTTAAAACATACATGTTGGAATTGCAGAAGTTGATGCAACATTTGAAAATGGACGATGGAGCAAAGCTTGAACGATTCTACCGAAACAGTTTAACAGAATACAGGATGCATATAAAGCGACGCGAGTTTTGTACATTACGAGAGCTTATATTACTCGCTAACGACTACGAAGCAGTTCGAGATGAAGGAAAGAGCAGAAAACCAAGGGAATCTTTTACAACACCAGAACGACGAGATAAACCGATGGTACTTGCAGCAGTGGAGCCAATAAACTTAGCTTCAGCTTGTTTTCGATGTGGACGACAAGGACACCAAGCGCAGATGGTTCACCGTGGAACATAAATACAATAATTCACACATCACTGCGAATCGGGGCCTGTGACTATGCAGTTGAACTATTAGTGTTAGAAGGAATGGTACATGATATGGTCTTGGGGATGGACTTCCTGGTTTCGGCGTCAAGTATCTTCAAAATAGGGGAAAATACAGTCAAACTTAGTAAAACTTCAAATGTGAAACGAGAGATGGTAATGCTGAATTCTACAGTAAGTGAATCGGAACATGTGGACAAATTCTTAGCTCGCGAATTAGCGAAGTTCGATACTCTTGAAGGACTGTCCAATATCACCACACATTCCATCACCATGAAGGATGACAGACCGATTAAGCAAAGATACTATCCTCGAAACCCGGTCATGTAACAAATACTGGACAAAGAAATAAATGAATTATTACAAAAAGGTTGTATCGAACGCTCTCATAGCCCTTATAGCTCACCGGTGGTATTAGTGAAGAAAAAGGATGGTAGTTGGCGACTTTGCATAGATTATCGTCAGGTAAATGCACACTCAATACCAGATGCCTACCCAATTCCTCGTATACAACACATTCTAGATCAACTCAGAGACGCCAAATATATCAGCAGCCTTGATCTCAAGAACGGGTATTGGCAAATACCAATGGCTGAACAAAGTAAAGAATATACTGCGTTTACAGTACCTGGACGAGGGCTATTTCAGTGGCGCGTGATGCCTTTTGGACTGCACTCCGCTCCAGCAACATTTCAACGAGCGTTAGACACCGTGATTGGACCTGATATGGAACCTTTTGCTTTTGCATATCTCGATGACATCATCATAATTGGTCATACACTGGAGGAACATATGGAAAATTTGCGAAAGGTATTCCATCGACTAAGGTGTGCAAAACTAAAAATCAACGTACAGAAATGTAAATTTTTCATGAATGAAATAAAGTATCTTGGGCATTTGGTGACACCACATGGTATACACACTGATCCCGAAAAGATTGCAGCCATAAAAGAGTTACCTGTACCAAAAGACCTCAAGGAACTACGACGGTGTATTGGAATCGCCTCGTGGTATCGCCGTTTTGTACCACACTTTTCAAATACAATACAACCCCTTACGATGCTATTAAAGAAAGGTAAACGATGGCAATGGACGTCAGACCAACAGGTGGCGTTCGATATGTTAAAAGAAAAATTAACGAGTGCTCCAATTCTAGCGTGCCCCAACTTCACCGAACAATTTGTATTGCAGACAGATGCCAGTAATTTTGGACTAGGAGCAATACTGACTCAAGAAATAGCCGGCGAAGAAAAGGTGATAGCTTATGCAAGTCGCAGTTTAAATCCAGCTTAAAAAACTACTCGACGACTGAAAAGGAGTGTCTAGCGATTGTTTGGGGAGTGAGAAAAATGAAACAATATTTAGAAGGTTATCGTTTCGTAGTCATAACCGACATCTGGCGCTGAAATGGTTAAACAACATTGAAAATCCAACTGGTCGTATCGCGCGCTGGGCGCTAGAGCTGCAACAATTCAATTTTGAGGTACAATATAGAAAAGGAAAATATAATGTCGTCGCGGATGCACTGTCTCGTCAACCTCAAACCACACTGGCCCTGTTGAATATGCCGGATACGACGAAAGAAGATGAACAGTCTTGTTTATGGTTAACGAACTTGAGAAAAACATTAACCGATAATCCAAGTAAATACCCCGACTACACTATCGAAAATAATCAGCTGTACCGTCGTATACCCAACTCTTATAGCAACGAGGGACATCCTTGCTGGAAACTGTGTGTACCTCAATCCATTCGGCCTCAAGTATTAAAAGAGTGTCGTAATGATATCACGGCAGGACATTTAGGTAATCAGAAAACAATCCTTCGAGTTACATCGAGATATTTTTGGCCAGGAATGTATCGCGACATCAAAGAATATGTACGGAAGTGTGATACCTGTCAAAAATACAAGGTCAGTCAACAGCCTAGTGCAGGAAAGATGTTAACGAGTTTACCAGAAGAGCCATGGGTAACAGTATGTGCAGATTTTATTGGGCCTTTACCACGTTCAGTTAAAGGAAATACGGTAGCGTTGGTATTTTTTGATAAGTTCTCCAAATGGATGGAGATTATACCAATGAGGAACGCCACGACGGCCGGTGTTAAAAAAGCCTTCAGAGAAAACATCATGGCGCGGTTTGGGATTCCGAAGATCTTGGTCACAGACAATGGAACACAATTTACGAGCAAGTTGCTTCCAAAATTCTTAGTCGAATTGGGCATTCAACATCAACATACAGCCCCTTATACACCTCAGGAGAACCCGACTGAACGTGCAAATCGCACAATAAAAGCAATGATCGCGCAAAACTCAATAGTTGACCACCGACACTGGGACGAGTGTTTACCCGAAATCACGTTAGCGATAAACTCCTCAATTTCGTCTTCAACAGGTTTCAGTCCGGCATATATTACTCAAGGTAGAGAGCTTCGAATGCCGAGTACATTATATGATGCAGTGACACCAGGACTTGGAAGAGCTACAGAATCTCCAGATAACAAAGCACGAAAGTTACTTGAAATATACGCTATTGCTAGCAGAAACATGGGAAAAGCATCACAAGACCAGGCAAGATATTATAACCTCCGACGACGGGAGTGGAAACCAGAACTCGGCACACTGGTACTTAATCGTTCACAACCACTATCTAATGCACTAGACGGCTTTAATGCAAAATTAGCCCCGAAATATTCAGGACCTTATGAAGTAATAGACTTTGTATCACCGGTCATAGTGAAGCTGCGTGCACTACATGGCGATAAAATAATTTCGGCTCACCTAAGTCGAATTAAACAGTATCATTGTTAATTTAAAATTATTTTGTACCACTTACTTAATCTTGTTTATCTTTATAGTTGTCATCATTCTGAAAATTCGCTGTCAGATGAGGTGAACGAGAGTCGTCTGGAAGACATCCTGCAGATCACGGCCCCTCCTGATTGGTGGGACATACTTCTTACACCTCCTCGAGTGACGAATAGCAGTGATTGCCCTCCAACGCCTCCAATTGCCAAAACCATTTTAAACCGCCACGAAAATGACAACAAGCACTATCGCAAACGAAGCTGGCCGTTTAAGTCAGGTGATGCAGAAGCGAGAGATGATTACATGAACCATTTCCATGAACAGCGAGATATACAACACTCTATGAGACAAACCATAAACAACTGGGATTGTCCAGCAACTCCTCCAACCGCTAAAGCCATTCTACAACAGCAAAACGCCCACGAGAAAGCAATCACATCAAAGCATAATAATGAAGTTACCACTGCTGAATTTCTGAATGAAGACCTTAGCCCGGCGAGAATACTACAGAAGCAGGGCTATGATTTAAAGAAGTGGTCCAGAGGCAGGCGTCATCGGTTCAAGGCGACATGGGACGGCAAGACTCGACTGATTCGTATCGCCAGAAATGGAGATATCCGCATTGATATCCTCTCGTAAAGAAAGGAGGGAGTGTAACGATTAAAATTTTTGGCAATTTAATTGTTACAACATCGTGGGTTCCGCAGCCCAACAACAAAGCTCCAATATCCAGAATACCTTGAGCTGATATAGCACCATATTTTGCCAGTACATCTTCATGTTTGTTGCTTATAACTTCTGCTTATAATTGCATAAAAATTGAATTTAACAATTGGTTCCAACAAAGCAATAACCTCTCGCTATACAGCATCACCACATGCTATACCAAATCGCAACAGCCCACCCCGCAACAACAGAACTCCAGCACTGGAAGTGATAGTCATATTTTACTATAGTCCACACACAATTTTTTGTATTTAAATTGATTAATATATTTATTATAATTATAATTATTTGATTAAATTGTAATTTATCTTTAAAAAAAAAACCACATTGTAAAAATAGAAATAATCAAAACAAAATTAGAGAAAATAAGAAATGTCATTGTCATGTGCTTTGTACATTTTCGGTTGATCGTAAAAATGTTGCAGCGGATAATAAAAGGGAAAAAAAGCTGTGAGTGCAGTTTAAAGCTTTCAGAAGCCTGGAAAGAAAACAACAGAATACCTGATGAGGGGAAATGTTGAGGACATTGACCGAACAACGGCTAGCGAAAAAGTCCGCTCGACGCAGTTAGAAAAAAGGAGAATAAAAGGCGCAGGCGGAGGAGTTTCTGTCTCTTGACTCGTGTTTATGTTGAACGCAACGCATCGTACCCGTGACGTTAATTACCTGGTTTTTTTTAAATAAATAAAAAGTTTTTTTCTTTGCATTGCAAGTAGCGGGTTTGTGTTAATAGATCAGATACAAAGCGCTTAAGTGATTTTTTTATATAACAATTAAAACTATTTTAATATTAAAATTAACGATTTAAATAGTAACAAGATTTTACAATTTTAATATAAAGGAAAAAATTAACAAGATTCAAATATTGTTACAAGTTGAGTAGCGGGTTTGTGTTAATAGATCAGATACAAAGCGCTTAAGTGATTTTTTTATAAAAATTAAAACTATTTTAATATAAAATTAACAAGTTGAAATAAAATTATCAAAATTGTGTAATTTTTTTTTGTAATATATAAAGGAACAAAAATTGAAATAGTTTATCAACACGGCGCGAAGCGGGATAATATTGTTAATAGACACAGTACAAAAGAAATAATTGACGGCTTTAACAGTGGTCAATTAAAAGATTTTGTACTCGTGCTAGTTCGTACGTATAAACGTGTTGACACCACAAGCAAAAGACGTGGCGCGGCTTGGGTGTCTCTCTCCCCGATACGTGGCAAAGCATAAATTGATCGGTGTTTCTTTATACTCATCGCTGGACGTTGTAAGCAGTGGGATATTACGCCCTGATGTACCAGAAAGGGTAAGACTTATCTATAAAATGCAGTGCAGGTTTTCGCG
>NW_024031660.1:0-15580 GCF_002237135.1 Teleopsis dalmanni
ATGTCGGGTTTCATTAGCCCAATCACCGCGTTGAATGCTTGTTCCCGCGCTACTCTGTCATGGTATTTGTCTTTTTTACTTCCCACAATCATTCGTGCAGCTGGTACATAGTTATCAGCTTTTCAGTTACTTCTTTCTCCCAACGGAGTGTCATTCCACAAAAATTAGTAACAAGAAAACAAAGTATTCGCTGTGAAATAAATAATATTATGTGGTTTTCTAAAGTATTTTAATAGTACTTACAAAATTAAACGTCAGCGGTAAACCGGAAAATGTAGGAATTCGATTAACAATCGTGTAGCGGTAATTAAAACAGACTATGTTACTGTTTGCCTTAGTGCCTTAGCACTGCTTTGCGTTTTGCCTTAGTGCCGGGACACACATAAGCCCGGGACACTGCATAATATGGCCCCAAGGCACCATGTGATGTGCCGGAGTAGGAAGCTATTGCACTCCTATTTGGTATATTGTATACCAAACGTATGATGCACAATTTGGATACATTTAAAGAACAGTTATTTAAAGGTGAATATTTTACTTTGTATATTATAAACAAGAGTAATATGTAAGTTATTTGAAGTCGAATCGCGAAACGTTTTTAAAATAAAACACGTTACCCTTTCGATTGAGAAGTATATCTGATCTTTATTAAAATTTGCTGGTGCGCTGGACTTACAAATTAATTTTATTTTTTTACAGAATTTATAACTTTTATTTATTGTTTTAATATAATAGCAATGTCAGCTGCCCTTGCAAATTATTTGTGCTTATTCTATAATTTAATTTATTGTTATTGATTAAGTACAATAACAATGCCAACACGCGCTTGCTTTGGGTTCTTTGCACCGAAATGAAATTCGCTATTGCGTAAACCGTTGCTGCAATAAAGCGACAATTTTAATTGTGCGCATGGACTGGGTCGCTGACATCGTTGTTACATATTAATGCTGACGCATGGTCAACACTGGTTAACTCTCCCCCTTCTTAAGTTGAAGCGTCCTCGCTTCTGTTTCTTAATTGTTGGCCTATTTCATTTACATTTATTTTTGGTTGTAAATTTCTTTTTATAAAGATTATCGCAATGAAAAGAATCAGGATTGCTATTATTGGTATTGCTTAATTATTTCTTCTTGCAATGTGTTAATATATTTTGTGTTGTCGATATGGATTTTGTGAAGATATGGCAGTGATAATTTTACATCGTATGTCTCATAATTTACCTTCATCGTTTTGGGTGGGTATGCTTCCATGAGAGAATTATTTTTGATTGTGGAAAATTCCGTACTGTTTATCGAAATAGTTTCCATAAATGTAATCAGGTATGTGCCACGGGTGAGTTCGATTTCTTGTTGATCAACAATTTTGGTAGGAAATACGACGTTTAAAATAACTACGCCATCTGATACTTGTTGAATTTGAGTTAAATGATGGGATGATTCGGTTGGACATTTAGCTGTTTTATTGTTAAGTAGTTGCGAAAGGCAAGCATCTAATGTTGGTTGACATATAAAGGCTGGTGCCGTATAAATACAATTCTTAATTGGTAATGTGACATTTGGGCAGCTTAATGCTTCGTTAACGGATAACTTAACTATAGTACTATTTTTGATAACAGGGTAAATATTAATATAATTACAAAATTTAAATATTTTTGGAATTCTTAAAACATGATAAATTATATCAGTATTCTGTAGGATTTTTAATTTATCAGCACTAAGTAGGCTTTCCACACTTATAGGGAAATTTTCAATTGAAATGATTTTATTTAATTCTGAATCATCTAAAATTAAGGGGTTAGTTATATTATTTTTTGCTAATACTACCGATAGGGCAATCGTGTTTAAATTTGTCTTAATTCTATTATTTCTATTTTGATAGAATTCAAATAAAACTTCTTCCCTGTCAGGGATTACATTGTTTATAGAAGCGGTTTTTCTTATGTTATTAATTTGTTATGCAATTTCGTTTATTTTCTTCTCTAAAGCTGAATTTATTGTAGTTTGTTTATTATTATTTGCGATCAAGTAATTTTGTTTGGCATAGTAATCTAAAAATAATATAAAACATAAGATTTGTCTAAATCTAAATTTAAGCTTATTTCCTAATCTTTTGTTACGTCGTAAATAAACTTTCTCACCAGGTTCGTATGTTCTAGTTATCCTATTTGCATTCAATTTTTCTAAGGTTTTTTCCTGCGCTAAAATAAGTTTATTCTTTATTTTTATTATATTTTCAGACGGACAGTTATAAAATACGTCCACTGGTTTAACACCTATAACCGAGTGAATGGTGTTATTATATTTTAGTGTCGCTAGTTGTATCAAGTCTCTGGATTCATTTATATGTTGCTGCGCTTTTATGCATCGAGCTATTTCTATTAATGTTGAGTGAAATCTTTCAATTTGACCGTTGCTTTCGCTATGAAGAGTTGGAATAAAGAATTGCTCAATCGAATAATTATCTCTTAAAAACGACCTCAGCATGTTAGAATGAAAAGCTTTTTCATTGTCCGTGACAATAGATTTTACATTTGGAAATATTGCTAAGATTTCCAATAAGGCATTCTTTATATCTATGGTGGATCTAGAAGGAATCTGTTTGACAATCGCAAATTTTGAAAATTTGTCCATTGACGTTAGGAAGAGTTGGTTATCTGTAATAACGATATCCAAGTGAAGAATCTCATCCGGCCTATTTGGAGTAGGTGTCTTACCGATTTCTGGTTTTGGAGGTTTTCTCTGATATTTATTTTCTAAACATATTTTGCAATTTTTAATAACTGATTTTATCATATTTTTCATATTTGGGAAATAATATTCTTCTATAATTTGATTAAAGTTTTCTTGTAAGGATCTATGAACGCGGTTATGTTCTGTAAATATTACTTCAAATTGATTATCCTTATTAAGTAAGTCGATGACATGTTTTTCTGTGTGAATTAGTTTAGTACCCGGAAATGCTGTGATAAGATCATTTTGAAATTTTGCCAATGTTGGCAAGTCGCAACAAATAGCATTAGTTACATTAGGATTTATGGTTACCTTGAAACAATTCATCAGATTTTCTATAGTATCGTAATTTATTGTGTGACGAATAAATTTTTTAAATAAAATTTTTGTATTTTTAGTGAAGGTCTCGGTTTTTCCTATAATCAATTGATTTTTGAATTGGTTTACAGGATACTGTATTGTTTTTATGATGTTAGAAAGTGATATTTCACTATGGATGGTTTGGCCATCGGACGAAATTTGGTTGACATATTGTCTTGAGAGTGCATCTCCTACTTAATTTCTTTTCCTGGTTTATAAAAGAATTTTGGTGCGAATTCTTCAACAAAAGCGCGTCACCGTTTTATCTTTGAATTTGGATTTTTATCCGATATAGAGAATATAATTGGTTGGTGGTCTGTGAATATTTTTATATTTTTGACACCGTATAGGTAATGGCGCAATGCTTGAAGAGCCCAAA
Organism: Teleopsis dalmanni; assembly: GCF_002237135.1. Classification (NCBI taxonomy): domain Eukaryota; kingdom Metazoa; phylum Arthropoda; class Insecta; order Diptera; family Diopsidae; genus Teleopsis; species Teleopsis dalmanni. The sequence goes on from NW_024031660.1 coordinate 3,469, forward strand.
CTATTGCGAGAAGCTCTCGCTCGTTTGTAGTATAGTTTTCCTCACTCTTAGATAAAGGTTTAGACACCATTGTTATAGGCTTACCGTTTTGAGATAATACTGCTCCCAAAGCAACAAACGAAGCATCAGTTGTTAACTCAAAAGCCTTGCTATAATCGGGATGTTGAAGGAGAACATCTTCTGACGCTAAAATGTTTTTTAATCTTTCAAATGCAAATTAATATTTAAGTTAATTAAAACAAGTAATAAAATTTTATTATCATGAGCAGAACTCAGCTTTATTGATTTGATGTCAAATTACAACTGACTTACTTCCGTTTTACATTTACTTAAAACTACACAGAACTTTCACTAACTCACGCATCTTGCATAATTGTCACATTGCGAGAACGCTCGCAACGGATCACGTTACAAATTGCAGACAAGTGAAGTTTGCAGTTTTGAGGGAAAAAATGCGTATTTATTGCAATTATTGAAATTATTTCTGCTCGTGGCAGAAATATAAAATAAAAACAAAACCGTTTATGTAAGATACAATTTCGTATCTTAACTTGCATCCCTAGCTTCACAATCTAATGTTATTTTAGTTTGTTTTGAATATTTCGTACCTATGTGACCATTTTCACCACGAAGGTATTTTGTTAGGGGTTTAGCTAATCTGGCATAGTCCCTAATAAATTTTCTATAATACCCAGACAAACCCAAAAACGAGCGTAACGCTCTCAATGTCGTAGGCATTTTATAGTTAAGAATACTCTTAACTTTTTCTGGACATGTTTTTATGCCCTCTTCAGTAACAACAAAACCCAGAAACTCTACAGTTTTTTTAAAGAATTTTGATTTTTCTGAAGAAACTCGCATTCCCGGTTGTTCAAGTTTTTTTAATATCCTATCCACATGTTCGATATAAAGTTTTTTATTAGGTGAATAAATAATTATGTCATCCATGTAAACGTGACATATGTTCCCTATATCTTCTCGCAGGATATCATCTATTGCTCTTTAGAATATACTAGGGGCATTCTTTAGCCCAAATGGCAAGCGACAAAATTCATATTTGCCATTATTAACACTTAATGCTGTCTTTTGCCTATCGTTTTCCGCGAGGATAATCAGGTGAAAGCCAGATTTTAAATCTAATGTCGTAAATATCTTTGATTTCCCTAAGTTCGCGAGTATAACTGAGGTGTCTGGTATCGGGTATCTATCCGATATAGTTTTTTCATTAAGTTTTCTAAAATCAATCACCATTCTTTGTTTTTGCTTGCCATCATTATCGAGGCCTTTTTTGCTAACAACATGAATAGGTGAGTTATATGGAGAACATGACTTCTGAATTGTGCCATCTTCTAATAAGGATTTAATTTCTTTTTTTATAAGTTCAGCGGGTCTGCAAAAGAATTTTTATTATTTACAATTATATCATTTAATGCGGGTATTAATTTGTATGAATTTACTTGTTCGCACGTTAAATGGTTAAGTATATCTTTTCCTTTTTTGTGAAAAAGAACACCATTTTTTGTATCGATTTTTCCTTCTATTGCTTTGACGAAATCATAGCCAATGATTCCGTCAAAACTACTTAGGGCTGGTAATATGTTAAAAATTGTGGTTTTGCCAAAAATATTTATCTCGCAAAATTTAGTAATCTTATTTGTTCCATTGATAGATTTGACAAGGAACGGAACATCAAGAAACCTAATGCCCTTTAGAAAACTGTGATTTTTAAAAAAATTTTTCGAAGTTCCCGTGTCAATCAATATGCGAAGCTCCTTGCCATCTGGATTTCGTCGCGAGATAAATGGCAGGAGCGAGTTTACCCTAAAAAATTAACATCATCTGAAATTTCACCATAAGGGTGGTAATCTACATGAGCAGAATTCTGCCGATGTGCCATAGCATTAATTTTCTGTAATTTTTGGGCTGGTGAACGATTTGAGTTATTACCCTCATATTGCCGTTTCTGTATGTGATTGCCTGAGTAATTCTGTGGTTGTATCATATTTGGCCGTCTAAAATAGGAAGTACCAGGGTCTACCTCCATAGGTGTTGGTATGTTACTTTGGTAATTTAGTGTATTTTGTTGTGCTGCCTGAGATTCATTGTATCGAGAATTAATTTGTCTGTTAGGCCAATAATTTTTCTGATAATTGGGGTGGGGGCTACGCTGAGCCACTTCCCGAAAATTCCTAACTCTAACATTTTTCGCAACAGTAAACGCATTTGCGAAATCGTACCTTTGATGACTTTGTTCTAACTCCTGTGCGGTTGCAAGTGCTGTTGGAAGGTCTGGAGGTTGTGACGAAAACAAAATGTCACAAATTGGGCGTCGAAGATCCGAAATGAAGACACGAAGTGCATTTTCTCTTGCACGGTCATTAAGTGCACTAATCAAGTCACTATTACTATTATTTGTCATTATATTTTTATTTATTATTAAAGTTAATTGTTTATCCACTGCATCATAATATTCATTAATCGTCATGCGTTCTTGTCGTAGGACGCTCAGCTCATTTTCTAAGACATGCAGTGGACGCTTATCTGAATATGTTTGATCGAGCCTTGTTATTATTGCCTCAAAATTTAGTATCGTATTAAAGGCACTGAGGGCCGTATTTGCCGTACCTGCAATTTTATTTCTAAGAATCCCTATGGCCACATAATAGGATTCTGATCCTTCAGTGTAATAATTCATGGCGAAATGTGCCGCCTCTCTTCATGCAGGATATTCTGCTGGATTACCTTTAAAAATTTGCAAAGACTTTACTAAGTCTAAATTTGTGTGTAAATTTGCTACACCTTCTCTAATTGTAGCCGGCATGAGCGGCTCTATTGTTGTAGGTTGAAGTGACCGAATTGCATTTATCAGATTGCTAATCTGCCTAGAAAACTCTTCCCTAGATATTTCTATCGCGGCCTCTACCAAACTCATTACTTTATTCCTATCCATTATTAATTTTATTAATTTAAAAATAACGTCAACACTTTGCGTGCACTATCTTACAAAGTCTTACTGAATGTAACGTTATTTTAAATATTTTAATATCTATTTTATTATAATTTTATTAAAAAATTTTAATATTTTAATTTTTGGTTTAAGAATAAAATGAGATAGTCATGCGTTTCACTAAATCTGAGTTCTATTTCTCTGAAAGATTTCTGATCGTGAAGTTTGTTTTTCAAATCTTCAAATTTTAATCTAAATACCTTTATTTCTTCAAGTTTTTCTAATAAAAACTTACTAGTATAAATCCTATTTGGCGTTTTCTTAAAGTTAATCTTTATTTTATTTAAATTATGTAATAATTGGAGTACATCCTCCATTTATTTTTTTTTTACGATTTTCTATTCTTATTAATAAATACAATATAATGAATCCTACAATTACTACAGCTATTGCTGAAATTACTATATATATATGATACTCTTTTAAGAGTATAGATATGTTAGATCTACTATACATTTGATTTTTGAAATATGTAATATGCCATGTAATAAGATTTTTGAAATATAACATGAAATATAATATGATTTTTGAAATATAACAAAATATTTTTACAAACTTTTAATTAATTGATTTACATAATTAATCAATTTGCTGTGTTTAGTATCTAAATGTTTATTCAGGTTTCTATTCGTGTGGTAATTACCGCATATAAAACAAATAAACTGATTCATAATGGAAAGAAATTTTTATTTTCAAATATATATATATTTTCTATTTTTTTTTTTTTTTTTAAATATTTTATAATTAATTTGTAATCTAATTATGCAGATGTAGTAATGGCTCTGCTTATTTTTCTGTTTACATATGCTTTATAATAAATGTTTACTTTGTATAATAAAAATATTCCTAAGGCTATTGCACCGACAATAAGAAGGGATGTTTCAGTTACCACGAGTGCCGTCGTATTGTTATTGGTGACTTGTTGTTTTGAATTGCTGGAACCCATTGTCTTTAAGCTTCTTCAGTTGGTCTAGGTATTTATGTTGTATTTCCTGATTTCTGCTTACGTGTATTAGATAGTGTAATTCTTTGATCTTTGCCTTAAATGCCTTTTTTGCTCCTCCTCTCTTTGTTGCTTTTTTTATTAAAGGCTTTGGAGGTGTTGTCTTCTTGTTACGCTTTCTATATTCCTCTATAGATAGTGGTTTTGGCCCGATTGTTTTTATTAATGGGACATATATTGGTGCGTTGTTATTGGTACCTTTAGGTGTGTATTCCTCGACTTCTGGCTGGTCAGGTTGACTGTTTCGTTGAAAACTAATGGCTTGCTGCAGGCACTTGTTCCACATATGATGAAAATCGTTCATTTGCTTCTGTGGTTATTATGTTTCTATAACGCATATATTCTTTTTTCTTTTGCGCTTCTTCACATGGTAAGTGTGTGATCAATGTCTTTGCTTTTGGCATGTGCCAGTAACGTATGTCATCATATTACCATTAACAAATAATTATTTTGTTTGTTAATATGTAGATATACTACAATCTATTTTATTATAATTTTTATAATTTATTCTTTTTAGTATTAGGACTTATTAGAAATATAAATAAGCTTACATTAATCCAAAACCTTTTGCGTTGCTCATCTCAAGTTAATTCGTTGTTTTTCACAGTAAGTTGATCCCACGATGGCTACGCTCGGCGTGCGTGCAGTCTTCTTTTCACTTAATGTTGTTTATTTTTTTTTTTACTTTAATAATTTTTTTATTGCATACTATGTTGCACTAAATTGTTATTTAATTATTTGATAGTTTTTGTTAATTAGTTTTAGTTTTTTTTTTTTTTAATTTTTAATGTTCTAATTTTTATATTTTATTGCGTTTCACGTCGCGCTAAAATTCTATTTATATTTTTTTTATTCACTTTAAAAATTTTTTTTTATTGCCTCAATATTACGTTATTACTTATATTACGTCAGTTATTTGAAGTCGAATCGCGGAGCGTTTTTAAAATAAAACACGTTACCCTTTCGATTGAGAAGTATATCTGATCTTTATTAAAATTTGCTAGTGCGCTGCACTTACAAATTAATTTTATTATTTTACAGAATTTATAATTTTTATTTATTGTTTTAATATAATAGCAATGTCAGCTGCCCTTGCAAATTATTTGTGCTTATTCTATAATTTAATTTATTGTTATTGATTAAGTACAATAACAATGCCAACACGCGCTTGGTTTTGGTTCTTTGCACCGAAATGAAATTCGATATTGCGTAAACCGTTGCTGCAATAAAGCGACAATTTTAATTGTGCGCATGGACTGGGTCGCTGACATCGTTGTTACATATTAATGCTGACGCATGGTCAACACTGGTTAACTTGTGCAATATATACACTTGTTTAATCTGAATTATTTATATATACAATATTTACAATGTTTTAGACTTAACTACTAATATATACAATATTTACAAAGCTTTTGACTTAACCACTAATATTATATATACAATATTTACAATTTGTGGCTACATATCTTCTTCGTCCAGAACACCATCTAGAGCTTCTGCCAATATGTTTAAATGTCTAGTTTGTGGTACTGTGGTACTTTCGGCTAGATCTTTTGCAGTAAACATCATTGTAAGCTCTTGTATTTTACTAATAGCCTCCATAACGATGTTTTTGTTGATCATTTCATTTAAAGTAGCCACCACCTGCTCTCTAAGCCATTCATACTTCTTGTTTGACCTGCTTTTTACTTTATTCAAAAGTATTTCATAGTTGTTGTCCAAATTATTTTTCCTTTTTCTAGACTTTTGTGATGAACTAGGCATCTGAAATGAAATATAGTAATAGTACAAATATACAAATAATCAGATATACCCTTTCAAAAATGGCAATTTCCACTATGTTTTGGGGCATTAGATGGTAAGCACGTTGAATTTAATGCACGAGCATTAGATGGTTCTTATTACCGAAATTATAAAGGAAGAGATAGTATAATACTGTTGGCATTAAGAGATGCAAATTGTAAATTTATTTACATAGACGTCGGCGCTAACGGTAGAACAAACGATAGCTCAGTATTGAAAAATTCATCTCTTGAAAGTATATTGGATACTGCTGAAGCTCATTTCTCACAGATGAAGTAATAGGAAATAACAGATTGTTGCCATATGTTGCTGTGGGTAATGGCGCTTTTGATCTTTATACACACCTTATAAAACCATGTTTACACAGAACTAATATAGTGAAGAGGCAAATTTTTTAATAACGACTTTCAAGAGCTAGGCAAGTTGTAGAACGGTTATTTGGAATTCTGTCGTCCAGATTTAGAGTGTTTCAAAAACCGATAAATACGAAAAATGTGGATGCATGCTTTGTACTGCATAATTTTCTTATGGATAAATCCTTGCAGTACGCAAATTTTGAGTGTCCTTCAAATCCTCAAACATGCGAAGAAAGTTCCAATATTTATGCACCATTTGAGGGTGTTCGAACCGAATTTATGAAATATTTTAACAATGAATGAAAATTGCAATGGATGAAAGTGTGATTTATTAAAAATACAATTTACTTACTAAAACTGATTGAGTAGGAGTTACAAATTCATCCTCCTCCGCCTGGCTATATTAAAAAAGAAATTTGTAGTATATTAAACAATATTTGCATACATTTTGATTTAAATAAATATAATAGTTACTTAATATCTATTACTTTTTGATTTTTCAAACGAATGTCATTACTATAAAAAAATATTATTCATGAGCATATTTGTAAACATTGAAAAATATTAACAAATCTAAATAGTTAATAATGTAATGATATTTATAAAAGAAATAAATTGAAAAATTTATATTTATGGTATAATTATATTTATGTTATCATTTTTACTTATTATGTTCTGAATATACAATATAAAATCATATGCAAAAGCAACAATTTGTGAAATAGAAAAAGTCTACGTTCACTTCTTAATATTTAAATTTATCTGAATTATGCTGAATATCCAAATCCAGATAGAAATTCTACTATGTACATAATGCATATAAATATACTTTTTATAATATAAGTTGTAAAAAAGCAAGAAACTCATAGATTCAAATAAAGGAATTTCTCCTGCTCTTTTTTCAACTGGCCCAACCTATAAATAAAAGAAAAAACTTTATAATATATATACAGATAGTAATTTATTATATTTCATAAATGAAACAATGCTTACAGCTTCCTCATAACTGGATGCTCTTTTTCTGATTGCCACTGATGGCCGGAGAAATTCCAGTAAATGGAATCACCACAACTTTGAAGTTCTCACATCTTCCAATCCAGCTCCACTTCGCTTGCCTGAGCTGATGATCCGTAGCTCTCTAAGGAACTGAGATCTAATACTTTGTATTTTTCTCTTCAATTCCATAAGAGTTAACACTGGGATGTTGGGTTTCATTAGCCCAATCACCGCGTTGAATGCTTGTTCCCGCGCCACTCTGTCTTGGTATTTGTCTTTTTTACTTCCCACAAGCATTCGTGCAGCTGGTACATGGTTACCAGCTTTTCAGTTACTTCTTTCTCCCAACGAAGTGCCATTCCACAAAAATAAGTAACAAGAAAACAAAGTATTCGCTGTGAAATAAATAATATTATATCGTTTTATAAAGTATTTTAATAGTACTTACAAAATTAAACGTCAGCGGCAAACCGGAAAATGTAGGAATTCGATTAATAATCGTGTAGCGGTAATTAAAATAGACTATGTAACTGTTTGCCTTAGTGCCTTAGCACTGTTGGTATTTCTTTTTTACTTCCTGTCGTGGTCCTAATGGGTTGTAAAGCAAAGACATGGTGTGTAGTATATAAACACTTTACTGAATTTCTTGTGTAGACACTATTGCTTATGTATCTCTAATTGCTGTCGCTGTTTCTGCTGGCTCGTCCGTCGCTTTTGCAGTATGCCACTATTTGAGTGCGGTTGTTTTTGCTGTGGTTGTGGTTGTTGCTGATATTGAGACTTCTGTTGTCATCACTGTTGCTGCTGATGTTGTTGTTGCTGAAAATTATGTGGTTGCTGCACCTGCGTTGCATGTGTTGTTACCTCCGTCGTTGGTGCTCTAGTATGTGTGTGTATACTCTTGAGAAATTCAATTGTTGTAGTTGTTGCCTTTCAGTTTAGATTTTTCTTTAAATTATTCTTAATCTTTTGTTTACTGAATTCACGCAACTAAATTCAGACTACTGCACTTAGCCTATCAACTGTGTAATGGGCTCAGAAACTTATGTCACTTGCAATTTCTATTAGCTTTTATTATTAACAATTATTTTAGTGAGTTTGTTTATCTCGATGCTTGCATTTTTATTTCACCGTAGTTGGCTCAGACACTTATGTCATTTGCAATTTCTATTAGCTTTTATTATTAACAATTATTTTAGTGAGTTTGTTTATTTCGATGCTTGCATTTTTATTTCACCGTAGTTGGCTCAGACACTTATGTCATTTGCAATTTCTATTAGCCTTTATTATTAACAATTATTTTAGTGAGTTTGTTTATTTCGATGCTTGCATTTTTATTTCACCGTAGTTGGCTCTGATTTTTTACTGCACTGGCACTTTATTAGTTTTTCTCCGAGTCGATCTTAAGAGCGCGGTGATCCCGACATGTCTCAACTAAGTTAAACGAGCGACTGCTAGTCAAAAGTTTCTGTACTTTTGCGTTAGCTTCAAAAGTAGCGTGTTTGCTGGTCACGTTTTGTAGTGTCAGCACATTCCACGCTCGCGTTGCGGGATCGTTGCCTTCTGCATAGTCTTATGCTACCGCATCGTAACATGAGACTTAGTGCCAAGGCTATATTTGCATATTTATTTAATAACGGCCAAACCGTTTTTCTCACACCCTATCGTGCACGCAACCACAACATCCCTTCCCCCTTGCAGAGGAGCGTTGACGCTCTTCAAAGGACTTCCTCGTCATTGGTGACATAGCAAAAGCATACGACAGCATACATAATACAGTTTACATTGAATTTCCAAAATCATAACAATAATATTCGTTACATATAAAACATTTCACTTTACAATTTAAATTATTTCATATATAATTCCAATGTATTTCAATGTATTCATTTAGCGTAATGTATAATGAATTACTTATTTTTTGTTTAATACTATATTTATTATAATTGTATTTTTTTTTTTACAGATATAAATTTATAAGTATATAATTTTGTTTTGTTTTTTTTTTTTTAAAGAATTTGACTTTACATAGTCTTAAAATATTGCACATTCTAATTGTATTTGTTATTTCATATTATCTTAGCATAATTTTGAATATTATTAATTATCTTCTTATGTACTTTTTTTTTCTTTATATAATTGAATTTTCTTACATATATAAAATTACAAATATATCTTTTTGTTTTTTGTTTTTTAAAAGAATTTGATTTTACATAGTCTTAAAATATTGCACATTCTAATTGTATTTGTCATTTCATATTATCTTAGCATAATTTTGAATATTATTAATTATCTTCTTATGTATATTTTTCTTTTTTTTTTTTATAATTGAATTTTCTTACATATATAAAATTATAAATATATATTTTTGTTTTTTTTTTTTTTAAAAAAGAATTTGATTTTACATAGTCTTAAAATATTGCACATTCTAATTGTATTTGTTATTTTATATTATCCTAGCATAATTTGGGATATTATTAATTATCTTCTTATATATATTTTTTTTTGTTTAAAATTGAATTTTCTTACATATATAAAATTATAAGTATATATTTTTGTTTTTTTTTTTTAAAAGAATTTGATTTTACATAGTTTTAAAATAGTTAACTAATGCACATGTTGTTTACTTTAATTTATACTTCATATGATATATAGGTATATTGCTCTTAAAATATTATCATGCATTTAATTACTAAACAAAGCTTCGTTTAGTAATCTCTTGCTGTAACAATACTGTAACAGCCTTGGTACCTATGTTCGGAAGTATTTTTTACTACTGACCTACTTGTGCATATATGCATTTGCAATACCTAACATGTACATATTTATTACTAGTTCTTATATTAAGGTATTGGCCGCATTCTTTGATATCAGCTTTGTACAGGGCGTCCCCTTACAGTCGCTTATCTGTAGATCTATAATAACAAAAAAAACGTATAAAATTTTAAGTTTGTGTTCTTATTTAATAATATCTCAATTAATGGCTTTAACCAAATACAATGACATTGCGGCAGCCATCCGTAACTCGCTTAGTTTCAAATTGGTTTCTATAATAAAAGAAAAAGAACAATATAATCTTTATATTTCCATGATTACCAATTCAATCTCCAGCGTGACCAGCTACAAAAGTGTAAACTTCTATCTGTAATGTACTGAAAAGAAAGAAAAAAAAATAAAAGGCCCTAAAAAAAAAACTAGACCGTGACACATTGGATTAGGTATTTTGATTCTCACTACCCTAGCAATACCCTATGTGAGTGCTGAGTTCGGACAACCACAAAAATCGTCTGCCAGAAAATTCACTCTTGCAGTTTGTAACAAATTTGACAAACATTTTCAAATTATTAAATAGAGAGAGAGAGAAAAAAAAAATTTATTATTTTTTTTTTTTTATTTATTTATTATTTATTTTTATTTATTTTATTTATTATTATTATTCCCCGAAACCAAGAGAATTTTATGTATCTTCCCTATACATTATTTTTTAAACCGTATTCATCATATGATGCTATCAACAATTTCAACAACTTTGCGAATTTAGCAAAATAAATTATACAACTATGGGATAACCCAATAAAAACTATTCTTTGATTCTTGTCGAAAACCTAATTCTGCTTTATATAGAGTAAGTTTCAAGTGCTTAATCTATAACCAATAAGCAATACTCAATAAGTTAAAGTGCTTATTGAATATTATAAGAATTAAGGCTTTTCAAATATCCATAAAATAAAAACCTTCCCTATACATTCAGTAATCAGGATAATTTAGGACAATCGTCAAATCACTGGGTTCAAGTGCTCAGTGGTTCTCGTGTTCGAATAAGTCAACATAAATACTGGATTTAAGAGTTCAGTACTTGCAAACAGTTGATTTCAACTTTTGATTCAGCGTGTGATCATACATTTGGTGTGATCGTACATTTTGGGTCAAGTTTAGGTATATAGGACGAGTTCAAAATTTGAACTGGAGAGTGTTAAAAAAAAATGAGAAATTAAACGTAATAACGCTAATATGTATTGTTAGTAAATGAAGTCTGCCGCTGAACCGTTGAATGCTCACGAGTTATATTTGTGGCCTCAACAACAAAAAAAAAATTATATATGGGCGGTTTGAATGTAAATTTTTAGTTCGCCGTCCAATGTTGCGTGTTATTTGTATCAAATAATAATTGCACAAAATTTTAAACAGATATATGCATATTTATAACTCAAATATTGTGTTGTGAAATATATTTTACTTTGAATTTGCTCTGAGTAGAATTTGTGGCACTTTAAATCTAAATCCAATATGTTTATTTTCATTAAGACGAAGTAAAAATGAAGACAATAAATTTGGTATCCAAAAAAAAATTTAGCAGACATCTTACCGTTTTTTAATTATATTTTTTTTTTTTCAAAAAATGGCTTTACCAAGTTGTTGTGGAAAGTTTTCGTCTTCCCTTTTATGGAAATTCTTACATTAACCGTGTTGGGAACCTCTTTTACCACATAGGGACCTTCCCATATGGGTGCAAATTTATTCTTCCTCGATTGGTTCTTCAGGAGCACTTTTTCTCCTATTCTAAATTTTCTTTCCTTTTTATTTTTGTCATAATATTTTTTAGACTCTAATTTCGCCTTCTTCTGGTTCTCCCTCACTAACTCATGAGAACGTTGAATTTGATATTTCAATATTTGAGAATAATCATCGAAATTGTAGATAGGTGACGGCCTTTTATTCAGCGTTACTGGAATCTCTACATCAAAACCAAACAAAGTCCTGCTCGGTGTTTGCTTTGTAGTCATGTGTACCGTATTATTGTGCACATGCATGGCGTGGTGTAACCATTGATCCCAGTCTGCACCATCTAGGTCTACGAAATTTCTTAAAAACTCTGCCAGTGGTCTGTGGCTTCTTTCTAAAGACCCATTTGACTGGGGATGATACGGCGATGTACAGAGTTTC
>NW_024031661.1:0-15550 GCF_002237135.1 Teleopsis dalmanni
GTGTTAGTTCACGTTTTAATCTTCAATGCTTTCTTTATTTTTATAAGTAATGAATATGGAGTATGGAACATGAATAATATCTCCGATTCGTGTTTGTTATTCTGATAATATAATCTATAAAGGTTGTCTTAAAAATCAAGGGTCGCATCTTACGGGTACAGTGGGTACACAGTAGTAGCACTTAATAATATTTAAATATCATCTAAATTAAATTTTACTAACGAAAACTAGAAACATATACTCTATTAATACAGTTAATAGTTATGTATATTGTGCAAATACTCTATTAATACAGTTAATAGTTATGTGTTATGCATAATGTGCTGTGTTAGTTCACGTTTTAATCTTCAATGCTTTCTTTATTTTTATAAGTAATGAATATGGAGTATGGAACATGAATAATATCTCCGATTCGTGTTTGTTATTCTGATAATATAATCTATAAAGGTTATCTTAAAAATCAAGGGTCGCATCTTACGGGTACAGTGGGTGCACAGTAATAGCACTTAATAATATTTAAATATCATCTAAATTAAATTTAACGAACGAAAACTAGAAACATATACTCTATTCATACAGGTAATAGTTATGTATATTGTGCAAATACTCTATTAATACAGTTAATAGTTATGTGTTATGCATAATGTGCTGTGTTAGTTCACGTTTTAATCTTCAATGCTTGCTTTATTTTTATATGTAATGAATATGGAGTAGGGACCTTAACAATATCTCCGATTGGAGTTTATTATTCTGCTAATATAATCTATAAAAGATATCATAGAAATCAAAGGTCGCATCTTGCGGGTACAGTGGGTGCACAGTAATAGCACTTAATAATATTTAATTATCATCTAAATTAAATTTAACTAACGAAAACTAGAAATATATACTCTATTCATACAGGTAATAGTTATGTATATTGTGCAAATACTCTATTACTACAGTTAATAGTTATGTGTTATGCATAATGTGCTGTGTTAGTTCACGTTTTAATCTTCAATGCTTGCTTTATCTTTATAAGTAATGAATATAGAGTATAGAACATGAATAATATCTCCGATTCGAGTTTGTTATTCTTCTAATATAATCTATAAAGGATATCATAGAAATCAAAGGGCGCATCTTGCGGGTACAGTGGGTGCACAGTAATGGCACTTAATAATATATAAATATCATCTAAATTAAATTTTACTAACGAAAACTAGAAACATATACTCTATTCATACTGGTAATAGTTATGTATATTGTGCAAATACTCTATTAATACAGTTAATAGTTATGTGTTATGCATAATGTGCTGTGTTAGTTCACGTTTTAATCTTCAATGCTTGCTTTATTTTTATAAGTAATGAATATGGAGTAGGGACCTTAATAATATCTCCGATTGGAGTTTATTATTCTGCTAATATAATCTATAAAAGATATCATAGAAATCAAGGGTCGCATCTTGCGGGTACAGGGGGTGCACAGTAATAGCACTTAATAATATTTAAATATCATCTAAATTAAATTTTACTAACGAAAACTAGAAACATATACTCTATTAATACAGTTAATAGTTATGTATATTGTGCAAATTCTCTATTAATACAGTTAATAGTTATGTGTTATGCATAATGTGCTGTGTTAGTTCACGTTTTAATCTTCAATGCTTTCTTTATTTTTATAAGTAATGAATATAGAGTATGGAACATGAATAATATCTCCGATTCGAGTTTGTTATTCTGCTAATATAATCTATAAAAGATATCATAGAAATCAAGGGTCGCATCTTACGGGTACAGTGGGTACACAGTTTTAGCACTTAATAATATTTAATTATCATCTAAATTAAATTTTACTAACGAAAACTAGAAACATACATATACTCTATTAATACAGTTCATAGTTATGTATATTGTGCAAATTCTCTATTACTACAGTTAATAGTTATGTGTTATGCATAATGTGCTGTGTTAGTTCACGTTTTAATCTTCAGTGCTTTCTTTATTTTTATAAGTAATGAATATAGAGTATGGAACATGAATAATATCTCCGATTCGAGTCTGTTATTCTTCTAATATAATCTATAGAGGATATCATAGAAATCAAGGGTCGCATTTTGCGGGTACAGTGGGTGCACAGTAATAGCACTTAATAATATTTAATTATCATCTAAATTAAATTTAACTAACGAAAACTAGAAACATATACTCTATTCATACAGGTAATAGTTATGTATATTGTGCAAATACTCTATTACTACAGTTAATAGTTATGTGTTATGCATAATGTGCTGTGTTAGTTCACGTTTTAATCTTCAATGCTTGCTTTATTTTTATAAGTAATGAATATAGAGTATGGAACATGAATAATATCTCCGATTGGAGTTTGTTATTCTGCTAATATAATCTATAAAAGATATCATAGAAATCAAAGGGCGCATCTTGCGGGTACAGTGGGTGCACAGTAATGGCACTTAATAATATATAAATATCATCTAAATTAAATTTTACTAACGAAAACTAGAAACATATACTCTATTCATACTGGTAATAGTTATGTATATTGTGCAAATACTCTATTACTACAGTTAATAGTTATGTGTTATGCATAATGTGCTGTGTTAGTTCACGTTTTAATCTTCAATGCTTGCTTTATTTTTATAAGTAATGAATATAGAGTAGAGACATGAATAATATCTCCGATTCGAGTTTGTTATTCTTCTAATATAATCTATAAAGGATATCATAGAAATCAAAGGGCGCATCTTGCGGGTACAGTGGGTGCACAGTAATGGCACTTAATAATATATAAATATCATCTAAATTAAATTTTACTAACGAAAACTAGAAACATATACTCTATTCATACTGGTAATAGTTATGTATATTGTGCAAATACTCTATTACTACAGTTAATAGTTATGTGTTATGCATAATGTGCTGTGTTAGTTCACGTTTTAATCTTCAATGCTTTCTTTATTTTTATAAGTAATGAATATGGAGTATGGAACATGAATAATATCTCCGATTCGAGTTTGTTATTCCGCTAATATAATCTATAAAGGATATCATAGAAATCAAAGGGCGCATCTTGCGGGTACAGTGGGTGCACAGTAATGGCACTTAATAATATATAAATATCATCTAAATTAAATTTTACTAACGAAAACTACAAACATATACTCTATTCATACTGGTAATAGTTATGTATATTGTGCAAATACTCTATTACTACAGTTAATAGTTATGTGTTATGCATAATGTGCTGTGTTAGTTCACGTTTTAATCTTCAATGCTTGCTTTATTTTTATAAGTAATGAATATGGAGTAGGGACCTTAATAATATCTCCGATTGGAGTTTATTATTCTGCTAATATAATCTATAAAAGATATCATAGAAATCAAGGGTCGCATCTTACGGGTACAGTGGGTGCACAGTAATAGCACATAATAATATTTAATTATCATCTAAATTAAATTTTACTAACGAAAACTAGAAACATATACTCTATTAATACAGTTCATAGTTATGTATATTGTGCAAATTCTCTATTACTACAGTTAATAGTTATGTGTTATGCATAATGTGCTGTGTTAGTTCACGTTTTAATCTTCAGTGCTTTCTTTATTTTTATAAGTAATGAATATAGAGTATGGAACATGAATAATATCTCCGATTTGAGTTTGTTATTCTTCTAATATAATCTATAAAGGATATCATAGAAATCAAGGGTCGCATTTTGCGGGTACAGTGGGTACACAGTTTTAGCACTTAATAATATTTAATTATCATCTAAATTAAATTTTACAAACGAAAAACAAGAAACATATACTCTATTCATACAGGTAATAGTTATGTATATTGTGCAAATACTCTATTAATACAGTTAGTAGTTATGTGTTATGCATAATGTGCTGTGTTAGTTCACGTTTTAATCTTCAATGCTTGCTTTATTTTTATAAGTAATGAATATGGAGTAGGGACCTCAACAATATCTCCGATTGGAGTTTATTATTCTGCTAATATAATCTATAAAAGATATCATAGAAATCAAGGGTCGCATCTTGCGGGTACAGTGGGTGCACAGTAATGGCACTTAGTAATATATAAATATCTAAATTAAGTTTTACTAACGAAAACTAGAAACATATACTCTATTACTACAGTTCATAGTTATGTATATTGTGCAAATACTCTATTACTACAGTTAATAGTTATGTGTTATGCATAATGTGCTGTGTTAGTTCACGTTTTAACCTTCAATGCTTTCTTTATTTTTATAAGTAATGAATATGAAGTATGGAACATGAATAATATCTCCGATTCGAGTTTGTTATTCTTCTAATATAATCTATAAAGGATATCATAGAAATCAAGGGTCGCATTTTTCGGGTACAGTGGGTACACAGTTTTAGCACTTAATAATATTTAATTATCATCTAAATTAAATTTTACTAACGAAAACTAGAAACATATACTCTATTCATACAGGTAATAGTTATGTATATTGTGCAAATACTCTATTACTACAGTTAATAGTTATGTGTTATGCATAATGTGCTGTGTTAGTTCACGTTTTAATCTTCAATGCTTGCTTTATTTTTATAAGTAATGAATATGGAGTAGGGACCTCAACAATATCTCCGATTGGAGTTTATTATTCTGCTAATATAATCTATAAAAGATATCATAGAAATCAAGGGTCGCATCTTGCGGGTACAGTGGGTGCACAGTAATGGCACTTAGTAATATATAAATATCTAAATTAAGTTTTACTAACGAAAACTAGAAACATATACTCTATTACTACAGTTAATAGTTATGTATATTGTGCAAATACTCTATTAATACAGTTAATAGTTATGTTTTATGCATAATGTGCTGTGTTAGTTCACGTTTTAATCTTCAGTGCTTTCTTTATTTTTATAAGTAATGAATATAGAGTATGGAACATGAATAATATCTCCGATTCGAGTTTGTTATTCTGATAATATAATCTATAAAGGTTATCATAGAAATCAAGGGTCGCATCTTACGGGTACAGTGGGTACACAGTAGTAGCACTTAATAATATTTAAATATCATCTAAATTAAATTTTACTAACGAAAACTAGAAACATATACTCTATTAATATAGTTAATAGTTATGTATATTGTGCAAATTCTCTATTACTACAGTTAATAGTTATGTGTTATGCATAATGTGCTGTGTTAGTTCACGTTTTAATCTTCAATGCTTTCTTTATTTTTATAAGTAATGAATATAGAGTATGGAATATGAATAATATCTCCGATTCGAGTTTGTTATTCTTCTAATATAATCTATAAAGGATATCATAGAAATCAAGGGTCGCATCTTGCGGGTACAGTGGGTACACAGTTTTAGCACTTAATAATATTTAATTATCATCTAAATTAAATTTTACTAACGAAAACTAGAAACATATACTCTATTAATACAGGTAATAGTTATGCATATTGTGCAAATACTCTATTAATACAGTTAATAGTTATGTGTTATGCATAATGTGCTGTGTTAGTTCGCGTTTTAATCTTCAATGCTTGCTTTATTTTTATAAGTAATGAATGTAGAGTATGGAACATGAATAATATCTCCGATTCGAGTTTGTTATTCTGCTAATATAATCTATAAAAGATATCATAGAAATCAAGGGTCGCATCTTGCGGGTACAGGGGGTGCACAGTAATAGCACTTAATAATATTTAAATATCATCTAAATTAAATTTTACTAACGAAAACTAGAAACATATACTCTATTAATACAGTTAATAGTTATGTATATTGTGCAAATTCTCTATTAATACAGTTAATAGTTATGTGTTATGCATAATGTGCTGTGTTAGTTCGCGTTTTAATCTTCAATGCTTGCTTTATCTTTATAAGTAATGAATATAGAGTATGGAACATGAATAAGACCTCCGATTCGAGTTTATTATTCCGCTAATATAATCTATAAAAGATATCCTTACTGGTACAGTGGCTGAACAGAACAGTTATTTTTATTTAGTTATCTTCCAAATTAAATTTAACTAACGAAGAACAAGAAACATATACTCTATTAATACAGTTAATAGTTATGTATATAGTGCAAATACTCTATTACTACAGTTAATAGTTATGTATATAGTGCAAATATTCTATTAATACAGTTAATAGTTACGTGTTATACATAATGTGCTGTGTAAGTTTACGTTTTTTAATCATCAATGCTTTCTTTATCTTTACAAGTAATGAATATGGAGTATGGAACATGAATAATGTCTCCGATTGGAGTTTGTTATTGTGCTAATATAATCGTTGGTCTCATCTTACTCTACAGAAGATACACAGGAATCAATAAAAATATTTAAGGATCAGTAAATAAACATAATAACGAAGAACAAGAAACTATAATCTAAAATAAAGTTAATAACGAAAAACAAGAACAAATACTCTATTAATACAGTTAATAGTTAAGTATATAGTGCAAATACTCTATTAATACAGTTAATAGTTACGTGTTATACATAATGTGCTGTGTAAGTTCACGTTTTAATCATCAATGCTTTCTTCATCTTTACAAGTAATGAATATGAAACATGGAACATGAATAATGTCTCCGATTGGAGTTTATTATTCTGCTAATATAATCTATAAAAGAGATCACAGAAATAAATGGTCACATCTTGCGCGTACAATGGGTACACAGTAATAGCACTAAGAACATGAATAATGTCTCCGATTGGAAATTATTATTCTGCTAATATAATCTATAAAAGAGATCCTAGAAATCAATGATCGCATCTTACGAGTACAGTGGGTGCACAGAGCAGTTATTTTTATTTAGTAATCATCCAAATTAAATTTAACTAACGGAAAAAGAGAAACATATACTCTATTAATACAGGTAGTAGTTATGTATATAGTGTAAATACTCTATTAATACAGTTAATAGTTATGTGTTATGCATGATGTGCTGTGTTAGTTCACGGTTTTTTAATCATCAATGCTTTCTTTATCTTTATAAGTAATGAATATGGAGTATGGAACATGAATAATGTCTCCGATTGGAGTTTATTATTCTGCTAATATAATCTATAAAAGATATCCTTACTGGTACAGTGGGTGCACAGAGCAGTTATTTTTATTTAGTTATCATTCAAATTAAATTTAACTAACGAAAAACAAGAAACATATACTCTATTAATACAGGTAGTAGTTATGTATATAGTGTAAATACTCTATTACTACAGTTTATAGTTATGTGTTATACATTATGTGCTATGTAAGTTCACATTTTTTAATCATCAATGCTTTCTTTATCTTTATAAGTAATGATTATGGAGTATGGAACATGAATAATGTCTCCGATTGGAGTTTATTATTCTGCTAATATAATCTATAAAAGATATCCTTACTGGTACAGTGGGTGCACAGAGCAGTTATTTTTATTTAGTTATCATCCAAATTAAATTTAACTAACGAAAAACAAGAAACATATACTCTATTAATACAGGTAATAGTTATGTATATAGTGTAAATACTCTATTAATACAGTTAATAGTTATGTGTTATGCATGATGTGCTGTGTTAGTTCACGTTTTTTAATCATCAATGCTTTCTTTATCTTTATAAGCAATGAATATGGAGTATGGAACATGAATAGTGTCTCCGATTGGAGTTTGTTATTCTGCTAATATAATCTATAAAAGATATCCTAGAAATCAATGAACGCTTGTTACGGGTACAATGGGTGCACAGAGCGGTTAATATTATTTAGTTATCATCTAAATTAAATTTAACTAACGGAAAAAGAGAAACATATACTCTATTAATACAGGTAGTAGTTATGTATATAGTGTAAATACTCTATTACTACAGTTTATAGTTATGTGTTATGCATGATGTGCTGTGTTAGTTCACGTTTTTTAATCATCAATGCTTTCTTTATCTTTATAAGTAATGAATATGGAGTATGGAACATGAATAATGTCTCCGATTGGAAATTATTATTCTGCTAATATAATCTATAAAAGAGATCCTAGAAATCAATGATCGCATCTTACGAGTACAGTGGGTACACAGAGCAGTTATTTTTATTTAGTAATCATCCAAATTAAATTTAACTAACGGAAAAAGAGAAACATATACTCTATTAATACAGGTAGTAGTTATGTATATAGTGTAAATACTCTATTACTACAGTTTATAGTTATGTGTTATACATTATGTGCTGTGTAAGTTCACATTTTTTAATCATCAGTGCTTTCTTTATCTTTATAAGTAATGATTATGGAGTATGGAACATGAATAATGTCTCCGATTGGAGTTTATTATTCTGCTAATATAATCTATAAAAGATATCCTTACTGGTACAGTGGGTGCACAGAGCAGTTATTTTTATTTAGTTATCATTCAAATTAAATTTAACTAACGAAAAACAAGAAACATATACTCTATTAATACAGGTAGTAGTTATGTATATAGTGTAAATACTCTATTACTACAGTTTATAGTTATGTGTTATACATTATGTGCTGTGTAAGTTCACATTTTTTAATCATCAATGCTTTCTTTATCTTTATAAGTAATGATTATGGAGTATGGAACATGAATAATGTCTCCGATTGGAGTTTATTATTCTGCTAATATAATCTATAAAAGATATCCTTACTGGTACAGTGGGTGCACAGAGCAGTTATTTTTATTTAGTTATCATCCAAATTAAATTTAACTAACGAAAAACAAGAAACATATACTCTATTAATACAGGTAATAGTTATGTATATTTTGCAAATACTCTATTACTACAGTTAATAGTTATGTGTTATGCATGATATGCTGTGTTAGTTCACGTTTTTTAATCTTCAATGCCTTCTTTATCTTTATAAGTAATGAATATGGAGTATAGAACATGAATAATGTCTCCGATTGGAAATTATTATTCTGCTAATATAATCTATAAAAGAGATCCTAGAAATCAATGATCGCATCTTACGAGTACAGTGGGTGCACAGAGCAGTTATTTTTATTTAGTAATCATCCAAATTAAATTTAACTAACGGAAAAAGAGAAACATATACTCTATTAATACAGGTAGTAGTTATGTATATAGTGTAAATACTCTATTAATACAGTTAATAGTTATGTGTTATGCATGATGTGCTGTGTTAGTTCACGGTTTTTTAATCATCAATGCTTTCTTTATCTTTATAAGTAATGAATATGGAGTATGGAACATGAATAATGTCTCCGATTGGAAATTATTATTCTGCTAATATAATCTATAAAAGAGATCCTAGAAATCAATGATCGCATCTTACGAGTACAGTGGGTACACAGAGCAGTTATTTTTATTTAGTTATCATCCAAATTAAATTTAACTAACGGAAAAAGAGAAACATATACTCTATTAATACAGGTAGTAGTTATGTATATAGTGTAAATACTCTATTACTACAGTTTATAGTTATGTGTTATACATTATGTGCTGTGTAAGTTCACATTTTTTAATCATCAATGCTTTCTTTATCTTTATAAGTAATGATTATGGAGTATGGAACATGAATAATGTCTCCGATTGGAGTTTATTATTCTGCTAATATAATCTATAAAAGATATCCTTACTGGTACAGTGGGTGCACAGAGCAGTTATTTTTATTTAGTTATCATTCAAATTAAATTTAACTAACGAAAAACAAGAAACATATACTCTATTAATACAGGTAGTAGTTATGTATATAGTGTAAATACTCTATTACTACAGTTTATAGTTATGTGTTATACATTATGTGCTGTGTAAGTTCACATTTTTTAATCATCAATGCTTTCTTTATCTTTATAAGTAATGATTATGGAGTATGGAACATGAATAATGTCTCCGATTGGAGTTTATTATTCTGCTAATATAATCTATAAAAGATATCCTTACTGGTACAGTGGGTGCACAGAGCAGTTATTTTTATTTAGTTATCATCCAAATTAAATTTAACTAACGAAAAACAAGAAACATATACTCTATTAATACAGGTAATAGTTATGTATATTTTGCAAATACTCTATTACTACAGTTAATAGTTATGTGTTATGCATGATATGCTGTGTTAGTTCACGTTTTTTAATCATCAATGCTTTCTTTATTTTTACAAGTAACGAATATGGAGTATGGAACAAGAATAATGTCTCCGATTGGAGTTTATTATTCTGCTAATATAATCTATAAAAGATATCCTAGACATCAATGACCGCATCTTACGGGTACAGTGGGTGCACAGGTAATAGTTATGTGTTATGCATGATGTGTTGTGTTAGTTCGCGCTTTAATCTTCAATGCTTTCTTTATCTTTTTAAGTAATGAATATGGAGTATGGATCATGAATAATGTCTCCGATTGAAGTTTATTATTCTGCTAATATAATCTATAAAAGATATCCTTACTGGTACAGTGGGTGCACAGAGCAGTTATTTTTATTTAGTTATCATCCAAATTAAATTTAACTAACGAAAAACAAGAAACATATACTCTATTAATACAGGTAATAGTTATATATATTGTGCAAATACTCTATTACTACAGTTAATAGTTATGTGTTATGCATGATATGCTGTGTTAGTTCACGTTTTTTAATCTTCAATGCCTTCTTTATCTTTATAAGTAATGAATATGGAGTATAGAACATGAATAATGTCTCCGATTGGAAATTATTATTCTGCTAATATAATCTATAAAAGAGATCCTAGAAATCAATGATCGCATCTTACGAGTACAGTGGGTGCACAGAGCAGTTATTTTTATTTAGTAATCATCCAAATTAAATTTAACTAACGGAAAAAGAGAAACATATACTCTATTAATACAGTTAATAGTTATGTATATAGTGCAAATACTCTATTAATACAGTTAATAGTTATGTGTTATACACAATGTGCTGTGTAAGTTCCCGTTTTATAATCATCAACGCTTTCTTTATCTTTATAAGTAATGAATATGGAGTATGGAACATGAATAATGTCTCCGATTGGAGTTTATTATTCTGCTAATATAATCTATAAAAGATATCCTAGAAATCAATGATCGCATCTTACGGATACAGTGGGTGAACGCAGCGGTTAATATTATTTAGTTATCATCTAAATTAAATTTAACTAACGAAGAACAAGAAACATATACTCTATTACTTTAGTTAATAGTTATGTATATTGTGCAAATGCTCTAGTAATACAGTTAGTAGTTATGTGTTATGTATAATGTGCTGTGTTAGTTCACGTTTTAATCTTCAATGCTTGCTATATTTTTATAAGTAATGCATATGGAGTATGGAACATGAATAATATCTCCGATTCGAGATTATTATTCTGCTAATATAATCTATAAATAATATATAATCTTTAATAGATATCGTAGTAATCAATGATCGCATCTTACGGGTACATTGGGTGCACAGTAATAGCACTTAATAATATTTAAATATCATCCAAATTAAATTTATTTAACGAAAAACTAGAAACAAATACTCTATTACTACCGTTAATAGTTATGTATATAGTGCAAATGCTCTATTAATACAGTTAGTAGTTATGTGTTATGCATAATGTGCTGTGTTAGTTCACGTTTTAATCTTCAATGCTTGCTTTATTTTTATAAGTAATGCGTATGGAGTATGGAATATGAATAATATCTCCGATTCGAGTTTGTTATTCTGCTAATATAATCTATAAAAGATATCGTAGTAATCAATGATCGCATCTTATGGGTACAGTGGGTGTACAAAGCACTTAATAATAATTAATTATCATCTAAATTAAATTTTACTAACGAAAACTAGAAACATATACTCTATTAATACAGTTAATAGTTATGTATATTGTGCAAATACTCTATTACTACAGTTAATAGTTATGTGTTATGCATAATGTGCTGTGTTAGTTCACGTTTTAATATTCAATGCTTTCTTTATTTTTATAAGTAATGAATATGGAGTATGGAACATGAATAAGGTCTCCGATTGGAATTTATTGTTCTGATAATATAATCTACAAAAAATATCCTTACGGGTACAGTGGGTGCACAGAGCAGTTATTTTTATTTAGTTATCATCCAAGTTGAATTTAACTAACGAAGAACAAGAAACATATACTCTATTAATACAGTTAATAGTTATGTATATTGTGCAAATGCTCTATTAATACAGTTAGTAGTTATGTGTTATGCATAATGTGCTGTGTTAGTTCACGTTTTAATCTTCAATGCTTGCTATATTTTTATAAGTAATGCATATGGAGTATGGAACATGAATAATATCTCCGATTCGAGATTATTATTCTGCTAATATAATCTATAAATAATATATAATCTTTAATAGATATCGTAGTAATCAATGATCGCATCTTACGGGTACATTGGGTGCACAGTAATAGCACTTAATAATATTTAAATATCATCCAAATTAAATTTATTTAACGAAAAACTAGAAACAAATACTCTATTACTACAGTTAATAGTTATGTATATAGTGAAAATACTCTATTAATACAGTTAGTAGTTATGTGTTATGCATAATGTGCTGTGTTAGTTCACGTTTTAATCTTCACTGCTTTCTTTATTTTTATAAGTAATGAATATGGAGTATGGAACATGAATAATGTCTCCGATTGGAGTTTTTTATTCTGCTAATATAATCTATAAAGGTTATCATAGAAATCAGGGGTCGCATCTTGCGGGTACATTGGGTGCACAGTAATAGCACTTAATAATATTTAAATATCATCTAAATTAAATTTTACTAACGAAAACTAGAAACAAATACTCTATTACTACAGTTAATAGTTATGTATATAGTGCAAATGCTCTATTAATAACAGTTAGTAGTTATGTGTTATGCATAATGTGCTGTGTTAGTTCACGTTTTAATCTTCAATGTTTGCTTTATATTTACAAGTAATGCATATGGAGTATGGAACATGAATAATATCTCCGATTCGAGTTTGTTATTCTGCTAATATAATCTATAAAATATATATAATCTTTAAAAGATATCGTAGTAATCAATGATCGCATCTTACGGGTACATTGGGTGCACAGTAATAGCACTTAATAATATCTAAATACCATCCAAATTAAATTTATTTAACGAAAAACTAGAAACAAATACTCTATTAATACAGTTAATAGTTATGTATATAGTGCAAATGCTCTATTAATACAGTTAGTAGTTATGTGTTATGCATAATGTGCTGTGTTAGTTCACGTTTTAATCTTCAATGCTTGCTTTATTTTTATAAGTAATGCGTATGGAGTATGGAATATGAATAATATCTCCGATTCGAGTTTGTTATTCTGCTAATATAATCTATAAAAGATATCGTAGTAATCAATGATCGCATCTTATGGGTACAGTGGGTGTACAAAGCACTTAATAATAATTAATTATCATCTAAATTAAATTTTACTAACGAAAACTAGAAACATATACTCTATTAATACAGTTAATAGTTATGTATATTGTGCAAATACTCTATTAATACAGTTAATAGTTATGTGTTATGCATAATGTGCTGTGTTAGTTCACGTTTTAATCTTCAATGTTTGCTTTATATTTACAAGTAATGCATATGGAGTATGGAACATGAATAATATCTCCGATTCGAGTTTGTTATTCTGCTAATATAATCTATAAAATATATATAATCTTTAAAAGATATCGTAGTAATCAATGATCGCATCTTACGGGTACATTGGGTGCACAGTAATAGCACTTAATAATATTTAAATATCATCCAAATTAAATTTATTTAACGAAAAACTAGAAACAAATACTCTATTAATACAGTTAATAGTTATGTATATAGTGCAAATGCTCTATTAATACAGTTAGTAGTTATGTGTTATGCATAATGTGCTGTGTTAGTTCACGTTTTAATCTTCAATGCTTGCTTTATTTTTATAAGTAATGCGTATGGAGTATGGAACATGAATAATATCTCCGATTCGTGTTTGTTATTCTGATAATATAATCTATAAAGGTTGTCTTAAAAATCAAGGGTCGCATCTTACGGGTACAGTGGGTACACAGTAGTAGCACTTAATAATATTTAAATATCATCTAATTTAAATTTTACTAACGAAAACTAGAAACATATACTCTATTAATACAGTTAATAGTTATGTATATTGTGCAAATACTCTATTACTACAGTTAATAGTTATGTGTTATGCATAATGTGCTGTGTTAGTTCACGTTTTAATCTTCAATGCTTTCTTTATTTTTATAAGTAATGCATATGGAGTATGGAATATGAATAATATCTCCGATTCGAGTTTGTTATTCTGATAATATAATCTATAAAGGTTATCTTAGAAATCAAGGGTCGCATCTTGCGGGTACAGTGGGTACACAGTAGTAGCTCTTAATAATATTTAATTATCATCTAAATTAAATTTTGCTAACAAAAACTAGAAACATATACTCTATTAATACAGTTAATAGTTATGTATATTGTGCAAATACTCTATTACTACAGTTAATAGTTATGTGTTATGCATAATGTGCTGTGTTAGTTCACGTTTTACTCTTCAATGCCTTCTTTATTTTTATAAGTAATGAATATGGAGTATGGAACATGAATAATATCTCCGATTCGAGTTTGTTATTCTGCTAATATAATCTATAAAGGTTATCATAGAAATCAAGGGTCGCATCTTACGGGTACAGTGGGTGCACAGTAATAGCACTTAATAATATTTAATTATCATCTAAATTAAATTTTACTAACGAAAACTAGAAACATATACTCTATTAATACAGTTAATAGTTATGTGTTATGCATAATGTGCTGTGTTAGTTCACGTTTTAATCTTCAATGCTTGCTTTATTTTTATAAGTGATGAATATAGAGTATGGAACATGAATAATATCTCCGATTCGAGTTTGTTATTCTGCTAATATAATCTATAAAAGATATCATAGAAATCAAGGGTCGCATCTTGCGGGTACAGTGGGTGCACAGTAATAGCACTTAATAATATTTAAATATCATCTAAATTAAATTTAACTAACGAAAACTAGAAACATATACTCTATTAATACAGGTAATAGTTATGTATATTGTGCAAATACTCTATTAATACAGTTAATAGTTATATGTTATGCATAATGTGCTGTGTTAGTTCACGTTTTAATCTTCAATGCTTTCTTTATTTTTATAAGTAATGAATATAGAGTATGGAACATGAATAATATCTCCGATTGGAGTTTGTTATTCTGCTAATATAATCTATAAAAGATATCATAGAAATCAAGGGTCGCATCTCGCGGGTACAGTGGGTGCACAGTAATAGCACTTAATAATATTTAAATATCATCTAAATTAAATTTAACTAACGAAAACTAGAAACATATACTCTATTAATACAGGTAATAGTTATGTGTTATGCATAATGTGCTGTGTTAGTTCACGTTTTAATCTTCAATGCTTGCTTTATTTTTATATGTAATGAATATGGAGTATGGAACATGAATAATATCTCCGATTCGAGTTTGTTATTCTGATAATATAATCTATAAA
>NW_024031662.1:0-15541 GCF_002237135.1 Teleopsis dalmanni
TGGAAGGTCCAGTTGGTGCGTTTGCTGTAATACCTCTCCAATCTCTTCAGTTTCGGGGCTTCATTAATGTTTGGAATAAAAACTGAAGACAGATGGTCCGTAAATACTTTGCATTTTTCTGTATCTGTTCGGGCCCATTGCCCAAGCTCGTTTTTTACTGGTGCATTGTGCGTTGATGTCTGTTTATTGATTGGTCGCCAGAGAGAGTAGTTGGTGGAAGTAGTTGCGTCTAGTCTTTGGAGATTTCTTTGTATTTCCAAATTTCTGGTTGTTTTCAGATGTTCTTTTAGATTTTTGATCAGCACATTAAAAAGTTTTTTATCTTTCGCAGATTTGGTTTGTTGCCAGCACCTTCTCTCTGCTCTTTTGGCTCTTATAAGTTCTTGAGTCGTACTACATAATGGTGTGGCGAATTGTTGCATGTTTGAAGGCGTGGATCTCCAGGCTGATTGTTGAATACTCCTTATAAGATGTTCGGTTGCAAGCGCAATTTCTTCGTCTATTTTAAGCGCCATTTTTTCATCAAGTAATGCCTTAAGTGTATGCCGAAAGGCATCCCAGTCGGTTAATTTGTTGTGCAGATAACATTTTTGAACTTTAAGTTGTATATTCTATTTTATCCGTAATAATACTGGCGAGTAATCTGATGAAAGATCAAAGCTAGATTTACAGAACGTGTCGTTTTGTCGCACTCCTTTAGTAACACAAAAGTCTAACAAGTCTGGCATTTTTTTGGGATCCGTGGGCCAATAAGTTGGTTCTAAAGACGAGATAGTTGAAAGGTTTTCACTTCTTATAGCCGCAAGCTATATAGAAATAATATAGATTAGAAATAGCGTACCCAAAAACCAAAACACTTCTAGCTAAATCAAAATTTAAACAAAAGTTGCGCTACTAAACATTGAAATAAGAAACAATAAAAATATGAAACAGTTAGTACATGGTAATAGAATAAAATGATGTAATGCATAAGACACAATGAATATAGCGATTAAACAAATAAATATAAATAAAATACACTAAATTTAATTGTATGAAATTATCAAAAATTTAAACTTTATTTAACAAAGTAAGAATAATCCCGTTATGGCATTAATATTTCCCAAAAAGGAGGTATAATATGTATGCGATAGTTATCTTGGCAATGCATATTATTAATAAGATAATAAGTGGTTCTATATTTGAATGCGCAGAGTGTCTACAAATACACTAACTGTTTCCAAGCGCATTACATTGTTTACAAACAAATGCATAATTGCACACACAAGGAATTTGACACCACACATATCGGCGGTACTTTGCCTTCAATTTAACCGTATGCTTACCAGGCATTGACCGCATATACAACAACATTAACAATAGGCGTATTCTAGACAAGTGGATTTGAAGACGCTTACTTAGCAATAAATTACCAAATAGAGAAGTACAAAATAATACAGCAAAAATAAGTACAATTTTGTTTTATTATTTTAATAATTGTAATAGAGCTTGCTTTACCAAATTAAAGAGCGTACATTACCTGTAGCTAATGTTGTTAGTGAAATAGAAGTTGATAGAAGAGAATCTTCCGACCCAACAAAATCTTTTATTATAATAATTATTTTATTCACTGCTAACCTAACTCTCAAATTATATAAGGCTCATCCTCGATCCCTAAAGAAAAATTTTGTAAAAACTGCAAATATCGCTACTGTATTAGAAAAAATATAAATAGTTAGATAGTCAACAAGTCAGTCAATATTCTCAAAAATAAATATTTTTAGATTCTGCACAAAATGAAAACTTTTAACTGCTTCGTATGTGGCAAAAGCTGCAAAACCAAACAGAAATTAAATAATCGTATCAAGAAACACAACAATATAATTTACTACGCAAATGAAATAATTAAAAGAATTTTTTTATAAAAATTACTAAATCTGTCAGCAATATCTTTAAGTAATTTCTATATCTTATGAATAAATGGTCTCAAATTGAAGAATTTCTTAGAATAGACAAAGAAAATTTTAACAAGGCATACAAGTGTATACCATAAATAAAAACACGTTTATCAGATCAGAAACTCTGAGAAAACACTTACTGATCTTAGTAAATAGCTTAGAGAATATCAAAGCTATAAATATAAACTATAGCCAGAGACTAACAGAAAACCATAAAAAGTTGTTAACTCTGTATTTTGGGAAACCAGAGACAAGTTAATAAATATAAGATAGAAGAAAAACTTCCACATAATTTAGATGAACAAATACAGCTTGATGTTCATAGACTGTTGTTAACAGAAGATAGTGACACTTTAAGACCAATTGAGGAAGCAACTTGCGAAATTGAAGATTTAGCAGAAATAGAAAAATATAACATTACAAATATGGCACAATCAGCTGACCAATTTATTAGTACAGCGTCACGACTCATCCTCGAGTATGACGGAACTGCATCCAATCTACAAAGTTTCCTTGACGGTATCGAAATGGTCGATGAATTAAAAGAAGAAAATGAAAGATTGGCAGTCACATTAATAAAAACTGAACTAAAAGACACAGCTAGACAAATAATAACCACTTAAAATTCAATATTAGCAATAATAAATAAGCTAAAAACTAATATCAAAGGAAAATCAGTTGCAGTTTTAACTGCTAAATTAATGAATCTCCAACAGAAAATCAAAACTGCCAACCAATAGACTAAAGAGGTTGGGCTATTAACCAAAAGAATTCAAGGCGCTTACATTTCTGATGGGATACCACCAAAGATAGCTATTCAATACTCAACTAAGGCGTCTGTAGATACAATGGGTAAAAATTGTACACTCCCTGAAGTCAGATTAATTATGAAGTCAGACCAATTTAATGATTTGAACGATGCAATACAAAAATTTGTAGAAAGCTGCACGGATGCCACAGGCCGAACAGACACTGCTCTATTCACACAGCGTCAAAATATAAATAATTATCGCAGAAACAATCGCGCAAGTGAAAATTACAGAGGTGGATAATACTACCGAAATAAGAACTACAATAGGCAGAGACAATACAATAACTCTTACCAATATGGAAATCAACGAGAGCGCGGAAATAACCGCAGGATCCAACATAATGCTAGAATAACTAATACGAATAATAGTACTAACCAAAATAATATCAGTTCTTACACAGTTAGATCTTAGAATTGAAAATATTATCGCAACGCATAAATTTTATGCAGTACAAGATGATTTTCCTATATCATGCGATGGAATTATCGGCATAGACTTTTTAAGAGAATTTAATTGTAAACTCGATTTCATGCAAAATAAAGAATGGCCCGTTTTACGACCAAAATGTTTTCCACAGAATGTTGCCGTACCAATTAAAAACACTTGTGAAAATAATTTTATCATGTTACCAGCAAGATCTTAAATAATTAGGAGAGTATACCTCAGCGCAGAACAGGAAGATTTATTGGAGCCAAACCAAAAATTACAACCTTGTGTGTTTATTGAACTATAGTGTGTTCGCTGTAATAGTTCAGTTGCAGCTGTAAAAGCTAACAACATAAAAAGTGAAAAAATATCAAACTATGACATACTACAGCCGAAAGAAACTTTATATCATAGAACTAAAGAAATTATAAATAGATTATCTAAAAATTTCCCTAGTAAATTTAGCGACAAATTAACAATACTGTACAAAATACAGTGATATATTCGGGTAAGAAAATGAGCAAATTTCTGTAAATAATTTCTACAAACAGCGTTTGAGGTTAAGCGATAAAACACCAAGCTACATAAAAAACTTGAAAAACTGTAGAATACCATATACCCACAAAGCAGAAGTCAAAAAACATGCAAAGAAATTGGTAGATAATGACCATGTAGAACCATCACTGTCTACAATAGTCCATTGTTATTAGTCATTATCCGGTTCAAATGAAAGATGTTATGCAGGCCTGTGAGGGAATAAAATATTAATATCGTAAGAATAAAGTAAATGTTACAGACATTACCTCGAACTTCCCGCGTTGTCCATAAGAACGGCCAATTTCTCCGCCTGGGTGTATCTGCCGAGCACGTCACCATTCGATTCCGCACCTGTGCATCTCAGATGTTTTTTAAGTAATCAATTTTTTTGTTGTGTTTTTTTATATATATATACATAAATTATTTTTGTTTAAAAATGAATCACAGATATCACTTAATCACTAAAATTTATTCATGTGCATTGCTCGCACAGACAAAAATAAAGAAACGTGTAAAAGCTTTTATTTTTGTTTTGTTTTGATCTATATAATTTGTAACGACCCTTTCTTACAGTCGTTGCTTATTTGCTGAGGTATGCTCAGTCTCACCAGCGTCTTATATACCTGAACAGCCGAGCTTTTTGTGTAGCGTTTCACTTTTGTTTACTGCTGGTTTGCTGATCTTTGTTTATTCTTCCGTTCTGATTTTCTATTTCATGTTTTGTGCGGTACTCAGCTTGTGCATTTAACTTCTATTTAAGTTTCTCTTACGGCGAATATTTTTGGCAGTTCTTGTTTTTTTATGTTAACGCTGCTTTGTTTTAATTCTTACAAAACGTGTTTTAAAACTACATTCGGTCGGTGGTGGTTTTTATGTACTTTGTTTGTTACGATAAATAAAATATTAAAAGTGCAAATATTTGATGAATATTTACAACATAAAAATAAGAAACATAATTAATAAATAAATAAGGTGAGTTTATTATTAATTTATTTAATTATATTTTTATATTTCATTTTAATATCATTTCAGCTTAGTTTGAGGTGTTATTAAGGCTTGTAAGCGGTTGGGGTTTTGGTAAATTGTTTTGACTAAATATTTTAAATATTAATTAATCTCTTTAAGTCCAGATATTTGCAACATTTATTACCAGTGGGTCTACTTTTTCCAAGTTTAAACATAAACATAAAAAAAGTGTGTCGTTTTATAAAGAAACTGTGTTGTATTGATGTGTTTTAGTTCGTGTTGTTATTGTTTTTAGTGCACGTTTATGTAGGTGGAAATTTAGTGTAAATTTCCATCCTTACAAATTGAGGCGAATTATGTCGAAAGCTCCAATAAAGTTTGATTTAGTTACAAAAGTATAGTATTGCCAAGTACAAGTAAAACTTATATAATTAAGACAAAATTAAGCTTTATTGGAAGTGAAAAATAAAGAAAGCTTTATTAGAGGTTATTACCCTTAAGCCAAACCAGCTAACGCAAATTAAGGGAGAGGTAACAGGATCACTAACGTGATAGGAGAATTTTTCAGTTAGACAAACTGACTATATAAGAATCAACGGAGGCTTGATTCAGTCTCTCTTTTTCTTTTTTGTGTTCTTGGATCTGCAAGTGATGCATGTCATGTTAAGAATAAAACAAAAGTTGGAACTAAACAAAAATTTTCTTAAAAAGTGAACAAAAAATTTATAAATTGACTTTGTTAAAAAAATATAATGAAATTTAAAAATTATGTAAATTTTTTTTTGTTAAAACTTTGTTAAAAGCTAATAAAAATTTCAAGCTAAATAAAATTTTCTTAAAAGTGAACAAAAATTTAAAAATTAACTTGGTTAAAAAATATAATGAAATTTAAAAATTATATAAAATTATGTTAAAACTTTGTTGAAAGCGAATAAAAATTTGAAACTAAATAAAATTTTATTAAAAGTGAACTGAAGTTTAACTAAAAGACGTCAAAAGTTCAAAAACTAAAATTTATTTAAAGTGAATAAAATTCAAGAATTAACTGCAGTTGAACTAGAAGATTTTAAAGATACAACTTAAGAGGCTTAAAAGGAATAGAGATTCATCAAATTGATTGTTGGTGAATGGTTCCGTGGAACCTGGAAACCAGCAAAAGACCTGAAAAAAATCATACGCTGGAGCAACAGATTAAGAGGAAGCACCTGTAAAAAAGGACGATAATGGCTTCATGATACACCGTTAGGAGGCGACGGTGTGCAGGTATTCCTGTTATTAACGGTGTAACTTAAAGAAAGAAGAATAGAAAAAAAAAAAGAAAATTTTTAGACTGAACACATATTGTAGCTCCAAAAATTTAAACAGTAGACGTTTATTTAAAAAAAAAAAAAAAAAAAAATTCCCAACTGACTCTTAATAATAGCTAAATGGTTAATATATATAAATTATATATTTGCCATAAACGAACACACAAACAAAACTGTATATATCTGATACCAGAGAGCAAAAGAAAAAAAAAATATATATATGAATGTATCATAATGTTTTTTTTTGATTTTTTTTGATTTTTAACCATAGCAGAAATAATTATAAATATATATATATAGATTGGATTTATTTGCTTTAATTTTTTTTGTTGAAAAAAAAAAAAAACAATTTTTTTCTTAATTAGAAATTTATAGCTAGGTCAACGGTGGCTGGAGTGACGTCATTTCTGCGGCTGTGGGGCTATTATTATTATCAAATAATTATCAAACTTGGAAGAGAAAACCAAGTATCTCTGTGAGAAAAAGTAAATGTTTCACAAATTGTTTTTTTTTTATTTTTTTTATTATCAGTGCGACAATTTTTTTTTTTTTTGAATTGTCATTTCACTGTTTCTGCTCTCTCTTTAAGTCAGAAGATTTCTTGCGTAATTTATATACATTATTTAAATTGTTTTATTTATATATGAATACATGTAGTTTATTTATATATATATTTATTTATGAAATATGTATGACAAAACTTGTTGATATAGAAAGGAATTGAATATTGTAATCCTATTATTATGTTGTTATGAAGAAAACAAAAAAAAATATGAATTAAAACATTATAAAATATTTTATATATCTGTATATACTCAAATAAATTGTAAAGTTTTTTTTTATCGCTTTTATCATATTGTGAAATTTAAGAATTTTTTATTTAATTTAATATATAACAAATACAGAAAGAAAAATATATACATATATATAATTTTTTTTTTATTTTTTTTTTGTATGTATTTTGTTGAGGTAATTTTTTTAGAGAATTCCTGAATTCACCATGCGATCTTAGTGATTTTAACTAAAGGGGTGGTATTAAGGTTGTGACCATACTCCTCTCTTAGGGGCATAGCTGCATCTTGACTAAATAAGAATCATTGTATTCAATAATTTTTTTTTCTGTTGCTTTTCTTTTGTTACCTGAATCCGAATATAAAAATATGGCACAGCTAATTAGTGAAGACCAGGCGTTGCCAGAGGTATTGCCAGCATTTCCTAATTTTAAGGATATGATGATATCATATGCTGGTAGAAGTACAAATATAGACTGGGGAGTGGATGAGACCATATTAGCTGAAATGAAAGCAGCCGGGTTGCCCAGAGGTAGAACCTGAAACTTAGGCGTGAGTCAGGATGGTACAGAACTTCCTAAGGCTGCTGCGGTAATAATAAACATCAAGGACAATGCTATTCCCATACTATACGATGAGGATTTTTTTAAATTTTGGAAATTCAAATAAGCAATAGTAATTTTATATATATATAAATGATAAGCAAAACAAAAAATGAAATATCAATGAATGATTGATAGGTTTGGTTAGTTAGGACAAGAACTAAGAACATGGCACGACTTTTTTTTTTTGTTGTTGTCTACAGTGTAGCCTCAGTTGTCAAGAACCCCACCCCAACACCGGCGAGCATACCGGGCTAGCCACCGTGCCATGAGCGGCTTCTGACGACACTAATTCTAACAGCAGGTGGACACAACAAAGGGATGGCGGTTAGTAGTGGACTACCGTCAAATTTATAAAAAATTGATTGCTGACAAGTTCCCTCTTCCAAGAATAGAATACATTCTTGATCAATTAGGAAGAGCTAAATATTTTTCATGCCTTGATCTAATGTGTGGATTCCATCAAATAGAGTTTCAGGAATCTTCAAGAGACATTACATCTCTCTCTACAGAAAATGGCTTTTATCGTTTTAAATGACTCCCGTATGGATTGAAAATTGCTCCAAATTCTTTTCAGCGCATGATGACCCTTGCATTTTCTGGTTTAACGTCATTATAAGCATTTTTGTATATGAATGATTTAGTTGTACTCGGACATTCTGGAAGACATATTTTTAAAAATTTAACAGATGTTTTCGAACTATGTCGAAAGTACAATCTTAAACTACATCCTGACAAATGCACATTTTTCATGCATGAGGTTACATATCTCGGTCATAAATGCACTAACAAAGGCATCCTTCCGGATGACAGTAAATACACAGCAATCAGAGACTACCCAGTACCGACTGATGCTGATAGAGCACGACTATTTGTTGCTTTTTGTAACTACTATAAAAGATTCACAAAAAAATTTTATGACTATTCTCGACATATAACGAGATTAACCAAAAAAGAAGTTCCATTTCAACGGACACAAGATTGCCAAAAAGCGTTTGATTATCTAAAAAATAAACTTATGAATCCAACTATTTTGCAGTATCCAGATTTACCTACCTAAAACTGAGAATGGCAATGAGTATGCTGTCACACTTATATGTGACTTAACAAAATATTTAGTAACTAACCCAACACCAAATATGTGCAAATACTGTAGCCAAGGCAATTTTTGAACATTTTATACTTTTGTACGGTTCAATGAAGACGTTCATTACGGACATGGGTACAGAGTACAAAAATTCTCTAATAACTGATATATGCAAATATCTAAAAATAAAAAATGTAACATCAACAGCTCATCACCAGCAAACACTCGGAACTGTGGAACGCAGTCACCGAACATTTAATGAATATGTACGATCATATATTTCAGTCGGTAAAAATGACTGGGATCAATGGTTGAAATACTTCACGTATTGTTTCAATACCACCCCATCAGTGGTGAATGAATATTGTCCATACGAGATTATTTTTGTAAAAATTCGTCAAGGTTTCAATAAATTTAATACCTTTAGTAATGTAGATCCTTTATATACTATAGATGACTATAGTGAAGAAATTAAATATAGATTAGAAATAGCGTACCCAAGAGCCAAAACACTTCTAGCTAAATCAAAATTTAAACAAAAGTGACGCTACGAAATAGTGAACAATTAGAATCTAATGTAGGAGATAAAGTTCTAGGAATGAAGTAGCTCATAAGCTAGATAGTCAAAATAGAAATCAATGGAAACATTGAAATAAGAAACTGTAGTAATTTAAAAACCGTGTTCTCTTTTAAGACTTACTTTATTCATTAAAAATATGTTTTTACAAAGTTCATATTTGGAGGAGCAGTGTGCATTAGCATACTGTGAGAATTTGCTGAATTGGCGTCTTCACACGCCAGCCCAAACACTATCGTCAAACGGACGGTAGGGGCTCATATTGCAAGAATGCAATAAAGTTACAATAAATATCAGCATATTTATTTACTCACATAGTGTATGCTTATGCACGCTACACCTCCTGTTTTAAAAAAATAATGTAATATAATTTTAAACAAAATTTTATGTAATTATTAATAATTGTATATATTAATGTATTATTAATATATTGCTTACATATTGCATATAAAATAATTTTTTTTTTTTTTTTTTATTTAATTACAAATATATTTTCATTAAATATAGTGTACATATCTACATTCATTCATTCATTCATTACTATATATTTATATATATTATTTGGATTTTATTATTTATATTTTTTTTTTTAATTAATAAATGGTTTTAACCTATTTTTGTGCACTTTTTGTGCTTTACCTTTACTATCTACTATAACTATATTATTACCTATTTCCATATCTTTAACTAAATATGGACCTATATATTTATTTTCTAATTTATGACCTACTTCGTTTTTTAATAAAACTTTATCTCCTATTACTAATTGAAAATTATGTACATTATTGTTATAACTAATTTTATTTTTTAATTTTGATTTATCGAGCATTTTTCTTGCTCTTTCATGAACTACTTCTAATCTGTATTTGCTTTCTTTAGCATAATCATCTATATTGTATAGTGGATCTATATTACCACTATTGAAATCATAGAATTTTCTTGGAATACGTCCATACAGGAGTTCGTAAGGACAGTATCCATGTGCTAACGATGGTGTTGTGTTAAAACAATACGTGAAGTATTTAATCCATACATCCCAATCATCTCTATTGACTGAGATGTAAGATCTTATATATTCATTAAACGTGCGGTGACTGCGTTCTACAGTACCTAGCGTTTGATGATGGTGGGATGTTGATGTAATATTCTCGATATTGAGATATTTACATAAATCGTTCATAATTTGATTTTTGTACTCTGTACCCATGTCAGTTAGAAACCGTTTCATGTGTCCGTACTGTAAGATAAAATTTTCGAAAATTGCTTTCGCTATAGTCTTGGCACTTTTATTTGGAACTGGAATAGTTACCAAATATTTTGTTAGGTCACATATTAATGTGATTGCATACTCATTGCCGTTCTCCGTTTTTGGGAGTGGACCAATGGTATCTACTAACACAGTGTCAAATGGAGACATAGGCGTTTGCACTTTCGTTAAAGGCATTTTCATATGTCTAGTTGTCTTGGCCAGTTGACAACTTAGACATTTTTTTACGTACTTGGTAATAGTTTTTGTCATGTTTTTCCAGTAGAATCTTTGTTTTATTTTAGTCAGTGTTCTGGTAATTCCAGTATGACCTCCTTCTGCTGGATCATCATGATATTGGTGAAGAATAGCTTCAATTGCCGACTTATTATTTTCGTTTATTTTTGTCACCTGTGGTAATAGCGCTATTTGAACATTTGTTAATGTTTTGTTGCCCATTTCTTTAAAAGAATTTAGCGATACAGATTTAAAAATCTTTTCGCAAGGTGCCATTTGTAACTGGTTAATTTTTAATTGACCGGCTTGTTGATCAAGCCTTTGGAATAACAGACCTAGATCTAAATTTCCATTAGTGATTAAATCATTAACATATATGTGTTTAAAAATTCTTTTCCCATGCTTCAAGAAACAATTGTGGGATGATAATTTTAATTTTACACATTTTTTAACGTCGTTACTACTAACGACTTCATAAACTTTGGGCTTATCATGATTTTGATGTGTCGGTCTTATTAAATTTGTGTCTGCGCAGACTTTTTGCTTATTCTTCCTTGTTTCAGCTCTCGTTGTAACTTTCAGTATAGCTGTATTTGTGTGATTTTGGTCTTTCAATTAATTTATAGTTATCCGAGACAAAGCATCGGCTGCTGTATTTTGTTTCCCCCTGAGAAACTCCACTGTGAAATCGTATTCCTCTAAATCAAGTCGCATTCTTGTTAGCTTGGAATTAGGATTTTTCATTGAAAACAGATAACAAAGTGGTCTATGGTCTGATTTAACTAAGAAATGTGTTCCGTATATGTACGGTCTAAAGTAGTTGATTGCCCAATGAATTGCTGTTAACTCTTGTTCTGTAGTAGATTTATTACTTTCTCCCTTAGTCAAAGTTTTTTGATGCGAAAGCGACTGGTAGTTGCTGTCCATTGTACTCTTGGCTGAGTACAGTACCACAAGCGTGCTTGCTAGCATCGGTGGTAATACAAAATGATTTGCTGAAAGCGGGGTATTGAAGTAATGTTGGTTGCATTAATGCATTTTTTAAATACTGGAATGAATTTTCACATTCCTTTGACCATTCGAATTGAACATTCTTTTTACAAAGTTTGGTTAAATGACGTGAATAGTCAGAGAAATTTTTGACAAACCTTCTATAGTAGTTACAGAAAGCAACGAACCGTCTAACGCTGTCAGCGTCTTTGGGTGTTGGATAATTTTTAATAATATCATACTTGCTTTCGTCAGGTAAAATACCTTTGTCTGAGCATTTATGTCCAAGATAAGTCACTTCATGCATAAAGAAACTACATTTTTCAGGATGTAATTTGAGATTGTATTTTCGACAAAGTTCGAATACATCCTAAAGGTTTTTAATCATGTGTTTTTCGGAACATCCGACAACAACAAGATCATCCATGTAAAGAAAAGCTTGCAAAGGCTTTAAGCCTGAAAATGCAAGTGTCATCATGCGCTGGAATGAATTAGGCGCTATTTTAAGTCCATATGGTAATCGTTTAAAACGATATGAGCCATTGCTCGAAGAAAAGGACGTTATGTTTCTTGAATATTTATCAAGTTCAATCTGGTGAAAACCAGACATTAAATCAATACATGAGAAGTATTTGGCACGTCCCAGTTGATCGAGAATTTCTTCGATTCTTGGGAGTGGGAATGTGTCAGCAATTAGTTTTTTATTAACTTGGCGATAATTTACTACTAAACGCCATCTTTTATTATTCGAATTTGGGAGAGATTTTTTTGGAACTAGAAGTAAAGGGCTGTTATAAGGTGAAATGGATGGTTCCACTATGCCATCATCAATTAATTTATTCACCTGTTTATTTATTTCTTCTTTATGTGAGTGGGGTATACGATAATTTTTTATGTATACTGGTTTTCTATCTTCCATTAACAATTTTTATTTGTAGAAGTTATTTTGGGTTATTGGTTCAGACTCAAGTCCACAAATATCAGTATATTGGGAACATAACTCGTACAATTGAGAATTGAATTGTTTGGGGAAGTTTTTTTTTAGATTATTTAAAACTTCTTGACTTCTATTATTTTTTGTTTGTGTGTTTGTAATTATGTTATAATTTAATAGACTTTCTGACTTTATGTCATTATGTTTTAAACTTGTATCTTTATTAGTACTATTTATGATGCGTATAAATGCATTATTAGAAGTAACAATTGCGTTTGCAATGTAAATACCGGGCATTGGTTCTTGACTGTGTACTAGAACTTCATTTTCAGAGCAATTAAGTTTAATACATTTAATTGTTTCTGATCTTGCTGGTAAAAGAATTGTATCATTTGTATTATTAAAAGTGGAATGTTCAATAGGTATTGATATATCTGTAAAAAAAATTATCGGGTCTTAATGTAAGTGAATTTTGATTGTGTTTGAAATCTAATATACAATTATATTGTTTTATAAAATCTAATCCTAGTATCCCATCACAAGGAATTGGGAAACTTTCATGAACCACATGAAATTTGTGATTTAGTAGAAAGTTATCAATCCTAAGGTCAAGATTAGTTGATCCTATAGTGTGTATTGTTCCCTGGCCAATACCACTTAGAATTGTAACAGTTTCTGTATTTACATTATTGTAAATAGTGTGAGACTGTTTTATTACTGAAATGTCAGCACCAGTGTCTAATAGAAGAGTTATTGACTTATTTGCATCATTGTTATAAATTTGTATTATGAGATTTAGATTTGGATTAAAATTATAGATTTTATGATGTTTGTATGAGTTTGGGGGGTTGATTAGTTTTCCGAATTTTGTTGATTTTGTTGTATTACGCGTATGTTATTACGCCCTTGTCCACGTGAGGTATTAAATGTACTGCCTCTACGGGGGTATCTATTGTTTTGATATTCATTACCATACGACTGAATATCTTGATTATTATTTCTGTGGCTATTTCGTTGATTGCTATTATTGCCACGGCCTCTACGACGGTTGTAATTTCCGCGGAAGGTGTTTCTGTTATTTATTCGCGAGTAATATCGAATTACGTCCGGTCTTCCATGCATTTCTGTACAACAGTTGACATATTTTGATACGGCTTCATTCAGTGAGTTGAATGTGCCTGCTTCCATTATGGTTTTCAACCTGTCAGTAGTACAATTTTTAGTCATCGAAGATATAGCTTCTTTCCGACTAAATGTTTCTGCATTGTCCGCATCTACGCCATTATCTAAGTATGCACCCTCAAGAGCTTGACATAGATTATTGATTTCGGTAGTATATTGAGTAGCCGTTTTGCCTCGTTGTTGAATATTCATCAACTTGGCCTTTATGACGTCGATTGACTCTCCTTTGACGCATAGGGATAATTTTGTTATTATTCCCTGTATAGTTTCTTCGTCTTTCACCCTATACAGTATGGGTCCCGTTATCTTTGATTTTATAACTTCCACAGCAAGGTCTTCCTGTGTACCTTTGGTGCGGTCTATCAAACGTAATGCTCTAAGGAATCTTTCCAAGTGTTGTTTTTTCCCGTCAAATTCTGGAACTGCTATGGCGGTTTCCTTTATGTATGCTCTGTCGAGCTCTACTTGTGCTTGCGCCATTTCTATATTTTTGTGTTCCGTTGTATTTTCAGAGTCTGTGTCTATATTTAATTCTATATTAATAGATATTTTTTCATTTAATGTTGTGGGTATTTCAACATTAATGCCTTTCTTTAGGGTAACTTTGATGGCTTTTTCACGGAGGTCTCCAAAGATTTTCCTCGCTTCCGCTTTGTGTGCGGTTGTGAACCTATCAAAGTGTACGTTTAAAAGTACTCGAATACTTTCTAAACTCTGTATTAATAACGTACAGTGTTTGTGTAGTGTTGTAGCACTAATAGGTCTATCTATTGCAATACATTTATATGATTTGTTAAACGTTTCTTTTAGGAAGCGTATTTTATTCAATATTGTTTGCCATTCCATCAAACAATATTTTGTTTTTAAAATTGTAAATTAAATTTACGAAAATCTTAACACTTTAATTGCGTAAGTTATAGTAAACTCTTTGAATTGTACAGATAAATCTATAACATAGCCTTAAGATAAAATTCACGTATTATATAAAATTTAATATTAAATTTTCTTAAACGACGATTGAGAACTCATAATTATAGTAAAAATATTCTACATGTTTTACATACTAATCCAGTAATAAATTTGTAACCAAATGCAGCAAAGAAAAAATTACCTAAAAAAAAAAATTAAGCATTTTAAATGTTATCTGTTGAAACTGCACGATTAATATACTTCCTTTTAACGGAAGCTCTGTACTTTCCTATTAATTTGAGAACAATTTTTCCTATCACTATAACAACAAGAATAAGTAAAAGGAAATTTGTGGTTTTTAAATCACTTAAATCTGTTTGTACTTCCACTTCATTAATTACATTGGCCTGAGGCGTATCGAAATTGGCTTTTGGGCCGCACATTTCCAAATAATATTAATGAATGAATGAATATAAAACATAAAAATTGAATAGATGTATAAAAAACATATATATATAGAATACAAATATAAATATATAAATGAAATATTATTAATAAACAACTGTTTGTTAAATACAGTTGATTTTATTGAAAAAGTAAACTTTTCGTTAACATTAAAATAAAATTAATACATTCAATTATATTTAAAAAAAAATCACTTATGTATATAGTTGTATTTATTATAACAAATTAGTTTTTAATAAATTTTTTTTTGAATTAAATATAAGAGTTATTCAATTTTATTAATTTTTAAACAATTCTATCATGATTTAATTTAATTTGGTATTCGTATTTTATAAATTTGTATTTATTATGATTTTTGTTTTTCTTAAAGTAATTTCCAGAATATAAAAAAAATATTATTCATTTTACAGGTTATTTCAAACTAATAAAATTTTTCATTTCTATAAAAATTTTTTTTTAATTTTTAATTTTTAAATTTTTAATCTACTTGCTTGCATCCACTTATATTTGAGATTAAGTACGCAGCAGCTGTTGTC
>NW_024031663.1:0-15511 GCF_002237135.1 Teleopsis dalmanni
GTATGCTTTGCAAATATTGAATGTAATACTTATGCTCCGCTTCATAAGCTTAGAGCTAAACTTAAGATACAATAATAGCTTAC
Organism: Teleopsis dalmanni; assembly: GCF_002237135.1. Taxonomy (NCBI): domain Eukaryota; kingdom Metazoa; phylum Arthropoda; class Insecta; order Diptera; family Diopsidae; genus Teleopsis; species Teleopsis dalmanni. The sequence goes on from NW_024031663.1 coordinate 84, forward strand.
GCTAGCACTTATTATGTATCTAAGGGAATGGTAAAGCATGCATACATAAAATCTTATCGCACATAGCGTGGTTTTAAATAGCATGAAAGCATTGCTGCTTCATGTGTGCTTAAGCAACAGGAATGTGCTGGCCAGGCATAATTCATGTAGCTGTGCGTTACAAAGTAAATTATATAGTCTTTTTAGACTATTTAGCAACAAAGTATATTTATTGAAGTTGCTTTATTTATGTAAATGTATGCATACTACACCTCCCTTTTTAAAAGGAATGGATTTATTTATAAATTCATTCCAAACACATATAAATTAAATATTATTATTGATATATTATTATTAATTTAATGTAAGAAAATTGATTTATAGTCTATTTTATTTTAATTTTATTTTAAATTTATGTTGTAATTAATAATGAATTAATGAAATAAAAGAGAAAATTGTAAAAATTATACTTTATATTATTTTATATTTCTATATAATTCTTAATCTATCCTTATGTATTACTATTAAACTATTATCTTTCTTACTTTTTAGTGAGCAATTATTTCTATCATCAATACTAGTTACTATATAAGGTCCAATATATCTATTATCTAACTTATGTCCTGATTCATTTGAAATTAATACTAAATTTCCTATCTCTACCTTAATTCTATTTTCTTTTCTATCATAGTTTACTTTCTGGGTCTGTTTATATTTTTGTATTTGGGCATTTGCTCGTTTTTGGGCTACCTGAAGTCTGTATTTCAACTCCTTATCATATGATTCATAATTATAAATAGGGTCTATTTGTTCCTGATTTAAAAACTCATACACAGAAGGTGTTTTGCCAAAAATTAACTCAAAGGGGCAGTAACCATGTACTACAGATGGTGTTGTATTATAACAATAAGTATAATATTTTAACCATCTGTCCCAGTCAGTTTTGTCAGATTTTACATAGTTTCTAACGTATTCGTTAAATGTTCTATGATTCCTTTCTATTGTTCCTAAAGTTTGGTGATGATAAGGTGTTGATGTTTTATTTTGTATTTGTAACAATTTACAGATTTCTGTTAATATTTGATTTTTATATTCCTTTCCCATGTCAGTGATTATAGTTTTCATGGGTCCATATAAAAGTATGAAATTTTCAAATATTGCTTTTGCAACTATTTGAGCATGTTTGCTATTTACTGGTATGGCAACAAGGTATTTTGTGAGATCACATACCATAGTGATTGCATATTGATTTTGTTCCTCCGTTTTAGGTAGAGGTCCGATTGTGTCTATAATGACCGTATCAAATGCTTTTACTGGTGTTGGTGTAATTACCATAGGTTCTTTAGTTTTGCGCCCTGATTTATTTATTTTGCATTTAATGCATGACTTGACATACTTTTTTATGTCTCTTGTCATATTTTTCCAATAAAAATATTTTGAAATTTTTGATAATGTTCTAGAGATTCCCGGGTGTCCTCCAGAAATGGGATCGTCATGGTACTTTTTAAGGATTTCTAGAATATCCTTTTTTGTTAATAGTCTAGTTTTGCTAGGTATGAGCTCTATTTTAAACTTGTCTAACATGTTAGTTCCTTCTTTCTTGAACGTATTTATCCGGATAATCTTAAATATGTCGTCTCCTAGAGACATTTGGGCCTTTTTTATTCCATTATTACTAGCTATTTTTTCAAGCTTCAGAAAGAGTTGACCTAAATCAATTTTTCTGTTAGTAGTAATGTCGTTCATATTAATTGTGCCTTTTATTATTTTACCTAGCTTTATATTGATAGTATTACCCTTAGTATATACTATGGCACTTTTTCTTTTTATATTTTCTTCAAGAGCTTCATAAATTTTTTCATTAAATTGAATTTCTTTGTTTTCGTTTATGGTCATATTTTCAACTTTTTTTCTTGATTGTGACCTTGTTTCTACCTTGAATAGGTTTCTTTGTTCTTGTATATTTTTAATATCATCAAAGTTCACTCTTGATAATGCATCTGCTGTATAATTTTCTTTACCCCTAATATACTCTACTACAAAATCATATTCCTCTAAATCTAAACGCATCCTAGTTAACTTAGATGACGGGTTTTTCATGGAGAATAGATAAGATAATGGGCGGTGATCGCTTTTGACTAAAAACTTTCGACCATATATGTACGGTCTATAATAAGTAATTGCCCAATGAATTGCGGCCAATTCCTGTTCTATTGTAGATTTATTGCTTTCTCCTTTTGTAAAAGCTCTAGAAGCATACGCTATTGGGAGTTGTTTATCACCATATTTCTGGCTAAGTACTGCACCACAGGCATATTTACTTGCATCTGTTGTTATGCAAAATTCCTTTTCAAAATCTGGATATTGTAATACTTGTGGACTTATTAATGAACTTTTTAAATATTGAAATGAATTTTCACACTCTGTACTCCAGATAAATTCAGCTTTCTTTTTGCATAATCTTGTTAATATTCTAGAATATTGAGCAAAATTAGGGACGAACCGTCTATAGTAATTGCAAAAAGCTACAAATCGTTTTATCTCATCTGCATTTTGGGAAGTTGGATAGTTTTGAATAATATGAAACTTACTATCGTCTGGAAGTATGCCTTGATTTGTGCATTTATGTCCTAAATATGTCACTTCGTGACTGAAAAATGAACATTTATCTGGATGCAATTTAAGATTATATTTACGACATATTTCGAAAACATCTGTAAGATTTTTGAACATGTGTTTTATGGAACAGCCTAAAACAACTAAATCATCCATGTACAAGAGTCATCATTCTCTGAAATGAATTTGGTGCTACTTTGAGACCATATGGGAGTCGTTTAAACCTGTATGAGCCATTATCTATAGAGAATGAGGTTATATCTCTAGAATCTTTACTGAGTTCAATTTGGTGAAAACCTGACGTTAAGTCAAGGCAGGAAAAATATTTAGCTCTGCCTAATTGGTCAAGAATATCATCTATTCTTGGCAATGGAAATTTATCTGCGACTAGCTTCTTATTTACTGATCTATAATCTACAACAAGTCTCCATCTTTTATCTTTTTGATTAGGAAGATTTTTTTTTGGTACTAATAATATAGGACTATTATATTCTGAAGTCGATGGTTCGACTATGTCATTCTCAATTAACTTATCTACTTGTCGTCTAATTTCATCTTTATGTGCGTGAGGAATTCTATAATTTTTAATGTAAGTAGGTTCATCTGTTTTTAGTTTGAGCTTTTGTCTGTAAAAATTGTTTACTGAAATTTTTTCAGTTTCTAGTGCAAATACGTCTATATATTTTTTACACAGATCGTTTAGATCACTTTTTATAAATGCTGGAAAATTTTTGTTCAGTTTTTCTAGTTTTAAATCATTATTTTTTGTTTCATCTAAAGTTATTCTTTCATAATCATTTAAATTTTCGGTTTTAATTTTTATATTATGTATAACAACATTTTCTTCTGTGGTATTTATTATTTTCACAAATGCTTGTGATGTTGTTGCTATTGTGTTAGCAATAAAAATTCCTTCTTGAATTACTTGATTTGGTATTAGTACTTCTTTATTAGTTGAGTTTATTGTAATTGGTCTTATTACTTCTGATCTTGCAGGCAAAGTAATAGAATTTTTGCCAATTGTACTTCTCATTGGTATTGCAATATCTTCAGGAAAATCATCTGGTCTTAGTATTATATAGTCTCGGTGTTTTCTGTTGTTATTTGACCCTCGGTTATTTCTATTATCATTGTCATTTCGACGATTATTGTTACCATTGAATCCTCTTCCGCGGTAACCATTATAACGTCTCTGACTTATAAATTGATTGTTGTTTCTTCCTCTATATCTGTTATAATATCCTCGTCCTCCGTAGCCACTATTGTAACCTCTGCGGCTACTATTGAAATATAAGACGGCATTTGGCTGGCTATAGGTTTCAGTACAGCAGTCAACGAATTTTGATATTACATCATTCATTGTGTTAAATTGACATGCTTGCATGATCAATTTAACTTTGTCATTATTAGCATTGGCTGTAATAGCCTTAACAGCCGTTTTAGTAGAATATTGCTCAGCTAAGGTTGATGGTAAACCATCTGCTATATATGCTGATTGTAGGCTTTTTGTAAGCTCTTCTACTTCTTTAACGTAATTGTTGGCTGTTTTTTGGGACTGTTTGACATTCATTAACTTTGCAGTTAATACGTCAACTGAGTCTCCTTTTACATTGCTTGATAATGACTCTATAACTTGCTGTATATTTTGTTCTGTTCCTTTTAGTAGATTTATGGCATTACCTTTTAATTTAGTTTTAACTAAATTTATAGCTATTGCATTATTGCCCTCACAAATGGTATCTACTAATGCCAATGCTGACAGAAAACTTTGAAGGTTTTCATGTCTTCCATCAAATTCAGGGAGGAGTTTAGAAGCTATATTTAAAAAATCTACAGGGGTTTGAGGCATTTTGTCGTCTGTCGAGTTCTCGTCACTTTCTGAACTAAATTCATGGGCTAATTTTAAACCCTTTAGAGTTGTTATTTTACTCAACTTAGTTTTATAGCCTTTGATTATTTTGAAAGCTTCTATTTGTTGCTTTCTTGTTAAATTTTTACTATTTTCTCTTACAGTCTTTTTGGCTAATTTAAAGTTTGTTATTAAAATTTCAAAATGCTTTGCAAATGTTTCATTTGAAACATTTGATTTTCTATTAATTGATCTGTAAGACTTTGAAAAATTTTCCTTACATTCATTCAATTTCAATAGGACATTAGTCCATTCCATCTATATTTATATGTGTTTATATATTTTTTTTTTTTTTAATTTAATAATCGAGAAAGCACATTAGAATTAAAAAAAATTTTATTATAGACATATTATTACATTATATTTGTAATTTATAATATTACACAATGTTATCTACAGATGCAGCTCTTGTTAAATATTTTTTCTTTAATGTATTTTTGTGCATCTTGTATACTTTAAGAGTACTATTTAAAAGAGTTAGTATCGTCAATATTAATAGTAAATATTTTAATTCATTTAGAATTTCTTCATTTAAATTTTCCTCGATTATTACATCATTTACAACATTTGCATTGGGATTTTTAACCACTGGCTTTGAGCTGGTTCCTCCCATGCTTTTATAAATTTTATAGTTTACAAATTAGTTACAAAGTCATAAATTGCTGGTGTCGCAGAGACCAGATATATAATGAAATTATAAAACTATATAGGAATACTAATATAAAATACATTAGATAGTATTCCATTATATTATAGACTATATTATAGACTAGATAGTATTCCATTATATTTGTAACTATTATGATAATATAAAATATAATATAAAATATAATAATATAAAATATATATTAATATAAAATTTTATGTAACGTAATTTGTATTTTTTTTTTTTCTGTATTTTACATATTCATTTAATAACTTATTTATTTATAACTTATTTACATCAATCCCTACCTATAGGTTTTATACCAGCGTTTACCGCCATTGGTATTCTAATTAAAGGTTCACTTCGAAGGAGTGCACTCTTTATTACAATTACATTTTTATTACTAGCTGCTGCTGTTGACTTCTTTTGGTTGCGCCTTTCCTTTAGGCGATCGTACTCCGCTTGGATTTTTATAGCTGCTTCCCACGATGGTGGAGGATTTCTTTCCAAAAGACCTCTCAGGTGGGCTAACTGCCTCCTTAACGTTGCCTGCTGTCCGCCTCTTCTTTTTGGCTTTTTGATTTCTGCTGGTGGTATGTACGTTAATGATTGTTCTTTTCTTGTCTGCTGTCTTTTTAAGTATTCTGTTATTGTTAACTTTTTAGGCCCTTCATTAGCCATTTATTATTTTGATTATTGTTGCACTTCACACTTTATTGTTGCATTTAATATTTTTTTTTTCTTTGTCCTTTATTTGACATTTTTATTTTTAGTTTGTTAAAATATATATTTAAAGAAACTGTTTATAAAATTTTTTTTTTTTTTTTTTTTTTAAATAAATTGTTTTTCTTTAATTGTTTTTATTTTTATTTTTATTTGTCACGGTCGCCATGTAGTGTGAAATTATTATTTATGCAAAAATATATAAAACTACTAAAACTTTTAGTTTCAATTCTTCAATGTTTTTATTTACTTCACAAACATAAAACAATTACTTTCTTATATTAATTATTATTTATTGAAGCATCCACTCAGTATGCTTTGCAAATATTGAATGTAATACTTATGCTCCGCTTCATAAGCTTAGAGCTAAACTTAAGATACAATAATAGCTTACGCTAGCACTTATTATGTATCTAAGGGAATGGTAAAGCATGCATACATAAAATCTTATCGCACATAGCGCGGTTTTAAATAGCATGAAAGCATTGCTGCTTCATGTGTGCTTAAGCAACAGGAATGTGCTGGCCAGGCATAATTCATGTAGCTGTGCGTTACAAAGTAAATTATATAGTCTTTTTAGACTATTTAGCAACAAAGTATATTTATTGAAGTTGCTTTATTTATGTAAATGTATGCATACTACAATATATGAAACATTATTTTTTATTGTTAATATGTATAAATTGCTTTGTTTAAAATATTAATGTATATTGATGCAAAAAATTATAAATTGATTAATATCTTGTCGATAACCTTAAAAAAATAGCGGAAGTTTCTACATAATGAAATATTAATATTTACACTTTTATATTAATAACTATCTTAAAATCAATTCACTTAAACTATGTATTTTGAACAAAAAAAAATGAATAAAGTAAGTATTTATGGTAATAAATAAATTATAATTAAATGAATTTGTAATATAAGTTCATATAACAATTTACGCCTTAGTCGATTTTACATTCTTTAGCATCCATAGGCAATGCTTACAAAGCAATATAAGCAGAATAAAATCCAGCAATTCAATTCGATGAAGTCTGCAGGGCCCAATAAACCAACTCGGACTTGAAAAAATGTAGTGTTCCTTCATTACTTTTCTAATTTCAAAAGCGTCCGACTTTTGTTTAAATATCTTCTTAAATATGGACACATGCTTACAGCTGACATTAAGGAATTCTTCAGTGGGTGTAACAAGTTTACCGAAATCTGTTTGTTATAATTTTTATAAAATAGAAATAGTTTTGTTGGTGCTGTCAAATATTTGCAAAAACAAATAATTGCATCAAAAACTAATTTGACTTCTCTTCTTGTACGGCCTGCCAACGTAAGCAAGCAAGCCGATTTTCTGCTTTTATTTTTGTCCTCCATTCGTTAATAGTAAAATTTTTAGAAAGAAGAAACATAAACGCGGCCGATCTAGCAGCAGCGCAGAAAGAAGGAATATCTTCACTTCGCCCTCCCGTGCCAGTTGCTGAAAATTTAATAATTGAGTCATTGTGACTCTATAATATTTTTACTCAATGGAGGAACGCGAAGTTTTTGCATCAGCTGTGTAGAAATTGTTTTTGATTTCTCTCTATAGTTCATAGTTTTTATTTACTTAACATATTGCTGTATGTGTGAATGTAGCTGTAATGCATTTGAGCAGTTTCTTATTTTTCTTTTTATAAAATCGTTGTTGTTGCCTCATTAATAAAAACAATAGTTACATTAAAAATTGCGTATTGATCACAAATGGTAAATGTACAGCTTAGATGGTAAACAATGCAAGCATTTGCCATTTAGAAATTTCATTGCAAATAAAACATTTTCTTCGATTCGAAGATAAGTCATAAGTCATAAAGTCATAATTAAGGAAAATCTGTTTTAAAAAGATTTTTTTTTAATTTATTATATTTAATTTAACAGAATTAAATAAAATTAACAATTATGTAAAAATTATATGTCCTGAAATATGGCAAAGTCAGTTAAAATTTTATACTCAACAATTTAAATTTAAAGTTTTTTTAATTTATTCAACATTTTTATTTCATCTTTTTAATAATTTTTATAACTTCATTCGTGTGCGAAAGCCATTTGCTGTTGTTGTAGAGATAAACAGTTATCAAAATATCCAAAAGTTGTTTTCAATACTCTGAACATACATACATAACCATGACACCAATCTTCGTTTGTGCTTGTAATAATTTCTTCCAAAATATGTTTTTTAATATTTGAGTGATGATTCTAATTGAAAAATATATTTTTTTATATGTTAAAGTAAAATTGGCAAACGACGTAAAACAGTCTCTTTGGATTTATTAAATGAAGACTGTTTCTATAATTTTTATTTATTATTAAAGTTTCGGCACCATCTAATTCAATATTAATTGCCAATTCCAAGCATTTCTTTTACCTAATCTTTTGTAGAAATGTTTTTAAAATTCCATATCCGGTGAAGTGTCTCACAATTTAAAGTTCCAAAATGTTGTGTTCTTCCGCATATACGAGGGCGGTTTGATAAGTCAGTGACTTTTTGAATATCCCGCGTAGTTACTCCAAATGCAATAGTGCTGCCGTCAGCTGTAATATACATGTGGGCAATTTTTTAATTTTGATCAAGCTACGTCGTTCAGTTGGTGTTTGATAGCCGTTCAAAGTAGACAACCTCGTGAATTTTTACGAAAATGGATAAAAGTGAATTTCGTGTGCTGATTAAGCATTCGTGGCCAAAATCCACGAATAGGGATACGAACTGCTACCCCATCCAGCATATTCTCCAGATTTAGCCCCCTGCGACTATTTTCTGTTTCCAAACCTAAAGAAATGGCTGTAAGGCGGTAAGCGGTAAAAGATTTGAGTCGAATGAAGAAGTCATTACCGAAACAAACGCGTATTTTGAGAGCATTGAGAAAACCTATTATTTTGAGGGAATAAGAAAATTAGAAAAACGCTGGACTAAATGTATCGAGCTAAAAGGTGATTATGTAATAAAATAAAATGTTTATTTGCCGAAAAAAATTTGTTTTATTTGAAAAGTCACTGACTTAACAAATCGCCCTAATTCTTCTAATTCTAGATTAATTGTTTTGTTTGCATAATTAGTGGAAGACATTAAATCTTGATTGTCGTTAGCTTCCTGACATACTTCCATTCCAAATTTTGTTTTTTATTTACAATATGAAATTAGCTTCATTAAAACAAGACGTGCAAAAATATTTTGTATTTTAAATGTTGAGGGATTATTGTTACATAGCCTTTGGCACGAATTTTGAAAAATAAGTTTTCCCATACATCCTGGTTGCATTTCCTAGTAAAAACAAATGAAATACTTGACATTTCGGTGAATATATTTTCAGTAAATTGCATCACAGTATTGAGAGTCAAATTAATCCCGTTATACACTGAACTTTTGACTCATTTGGCAGTTGGAAGCTTTTTAAATAGTGCACAAATTCACGAACTGATTGCATTTTATCGGCACTATTTTAAAAAATTGTCATTTTTATGGATATTTGTTGTTCAAGTTTTTTCAATTAATGATATCAAACATATCATTCATTTTCTTAACGAATTTTTGCGTCTAATCCAAACTTTTAAAGTAATCTCCTTTATTATTGACAACGTTTGATTTCATATAAATTCTAATTGCGAAAGAAACGGAGTTTCTTAAAAGAGGTGTGGCCCATGATAAGCTCATCTTTTCAAAATCATTTGGGTGAATGTGTTTTTCTGTAATTTTTGGCATCATTGTAAAATTGCAATTACATTTTTCACAGTCATAAATTGCTTCAATAATTTTCATACTAGCAATACCATTGTTCAATAAGTCGTTTCTTATTGAAACTGAATCGACACTTGAATCGATTCAGTGTTGCTTATGGTTAGAAATCTGGCACTTGAACCAGTTCCTATTGCAAGGTCTGAATTTGGCACTTAAACCAACTTCAGGTGGATTCAAACAATAACAATATTTTTTGAGCAACTAGGCACTTGAACCTATTTGCAGTTGAGTTTTAATAAGCACTTGAACTAATTAAAACGCAAGGGCTGTTCTGTATTGAATGATAAATTTATTAGAAAAATGTTGAGTTTTTATACACATTTGGCAAGGTGTTAATGCATACAATTCCCACGATAATGCTCTATAACTTAAGCTGCATTAAAGTAGCGATTAGGTATCGCTCAGCATAGTTGTGGGAACGGTCACAGTTCTCATGGAAATTGTATGCATTGACAAAAAAGAATATTACTTGCGTAATTTCCTTAGCGACCTGGTATATGCTTATAAACTTATTTCCTTTTAACCTTGAACTAAGTCCATATACCAGCTTGCTTTACAAACATAATTATTATTTAATAAGTACAATACTGACCTTGCACAAGCAAATTTAATTTCTCATAATGTTCTATATTAAAGAATTGCACATGCTAAATGCATGGCTTATCTGCAGTTTCATATGACGAGCAAAGTGTGCTCGTGTGATATACAACTGTTGTTGTTGTTTTGATAAATTTTGATATCTTAACCCACCGTTCAAGGCTAAGACATCAAGTCATTAACATTATGAGAAAAAAAATTTGCTTTGACAACAAAACAAAAAATAATAGAATATTATTAATATGAAATATATAATTTAAAATATATTATTTAAAATACAAGATTTAGGCTGATCATTATTATGTCCAAATTGGACATTCTGCCCCCGATTGACGCCAGTCAATCCTATTCTGCTACTTCGAACTCGGACATTGCATGTTGCTCTTGAACTCGTCTTCGTGGTTGTGGGTGGGGTGTACCAATCCTGTGACGGTGTGTATTTCTTCGGAATAAATATCGACCGATTATGCTGCAGAGTATGAGCACACTGAGACCAAGTGCCATATATTCCACAATGAAATGGTGTTGGTGCTGCGATAGTGTATTGTTCGGCAGTTCTTCCTGAGACCTTATCATATTTAAAGATGCCTTCAAACTAGTTATTTCATCGTTAGCTGTCTCCATGCTGATGTTTTTCAACTTTAGAGATGATTGCCGAGGAATCGCTGTCACTATTGGGCTTGAATGGAAGCTTGTGTGGGAATATTTTAAGCGAGTAGTCATTGTGTAATGGCTGGTTATTGTTGCCGTATGATGTGAGAGTATGCACCCTGGTGGGAGCTCAAGTAAACCTGTATTTTGCAATTTCACCTGAGAATGCTCATTGTCACATACTGCGTTTAGCTTTACAGGGTTTCTTGCGACGAACATCCATTGATTTTGTGCAACAGCCTGGATCCATAAGGTATTACTTGTGAAACTTTGCCAAGTGCAAGATGATGTACTATTATTAAATAGATTTACTTCGCAAGTGCACTTGCCTGATTCAAGAGAATATATTTCTTGTGTATCTGAACAGATGAAGACATCATTTTTTGAAGACACACATTGTGACAACTGTATTTCTGAAATCGGAAAGTATCCATTCCTATGAGTATTGAATGCCATCATAGACGTGCATGGTGTGATTGTCACGTATTCTCCGTTTATGATCCCTGGAACGGGAATAACAACAAATAAATCAAAGGACTGATCATTGATTAGTGGTAGAGTTATTTGAAACAACATTTTGGTATCAAATAAACCGCTGCTGACTGTCATAAGAGAATATAGCTCAGAAATGTTGCTCATGTTAACCGGCAACTGCATTGTTGACCTGAGATGTTCCCTCATTGTAGTAACCTCATTCATGAGTTGCTTTGGCGTCAGGAGAAGTGGACTGATTTTACCATGATTTGTGTCGGTCAACACTCCTAAAATTGCTGATTCATAAAATTGAATACTTGTTGTTACACTTAGTAGTTGAGTTGAAATTGCAGTGAAAAGTTGGTGGAGTTTTAAATTATAAATTTCCTTGTCCTCTTCTAACATTTTTGCCTTTACATCGTTCAATCGCTCGACTGTTATTTCAAAGGTTGTTTGATACTGCTGCTGATTTCGTTTCATGATATTTAGAGTAGAATCTAAAATTGAAGTTTGGTTTTTTAAAAGGTTAAGCAAATGTTTGTCGTCATTTTTTAGTTGTTGAATCGTCTGCGCCATATTTTTAGCGTATTCTGAATCCAAAACGCCGAATACTGCATTCGCAATGTTACCCACTAAATCAATTGCGCCTCTCTTCTTTCTTTTGTTGATCTGCATTATGTTTGCAGATAACAATTCATTTCTCGCTGCCTTGAACTGTTCAACTAACGTCCAGCAGTGATTATATCCATTCATCAACTTACACACGTTCGCTAAGGATTCGGTTCCATTTTCAATAAATTCAAACTCCTGCTGCAATGGACTTAAGTCATAATATGCTATGATTTTCCATTCTGCTTGTGATCTTTTGATGACTCCTTTGTGTTCGAAATGAATGCCTGGTGTGTTATTAAATGATTTTATCGTGATACCTAACCCTGATATCAGTGGTATCCATAATAGTACCAGCAATGCAATGGCTAGCAAGTTGATGTTTAGGTTTGCTCGCTTTAGTGGCGTTTCTTCAGGTTGATGTTGTTGTGAAGTGGTAGACGAATGTAAATCTGCTGGTACCGGTGCCAATCGATGTATTGGCCGCTTCAAACTACCGTTCTTAGTTTTACCATCTGCCACTCGAATCTTACCTTTAATTCTTGGATGGGTATTTACACTTCGATCTACTGGTGATTCTTTAATTTGACGAGTACTTCCAATAGATGTTGCTTCACGTTTTTTCTCGACATATGTAACTTGCCGATCATGATTCGCAACTTTATCTAATTTTTGCTCATTTTTGGTGGCTTTTGTACAAGTGATTGTACCCTGATTACATCCACCTAACGCACCGCTGCATACCCAACCAAGCACGGTATTCTGTAATACTGGTAAGTTGTTGGTCATATGAATTTGACCTATTGATATTAACCAATAGAAATGCTCAGCACCTATCAATAAGTCGACATCACTGTTTACATTAAACTCAGAATCGGCGAGTTTGATGTTTTTGGGAATCGGCCACTGAGATATGTCGAATGATCTGTGTGGTAGAGGTGAAATAATTTTTTCCATAACAACTGCTTTCATCTTCATATTGAACTTTGTGGTACCTGATGAGATATTGGCAGTGACCTGATGGTTTGCCCTTCTCTTACCTGTGCCAATTCCTTTGAACCATGTTGGATTTGGATTTAGCTTGAGTTGTAATTTTGTAGCCAGCCTTTCTGTTATTAAGTTCATTTGAGAACCAGAATCCAGAATAGCCCTGCATTCAATTGTTTCGCCAGTATTTGTACTAATATTAACCTTGGCGGTCCCAAGCAACACATATGGTTTTGTTAACAGTGCTGTAGTTAAAACAGCATTAGCTTCTTCTTGATAGGAGGAAGTGGTTTTCTTGGGAATTTCTGATAAGTGCAATAACGAATTGTGGTTCTTGCTGCACTTGTTGCAGCGGGTACTTTTGCATTCTGCTGCCCTATGGCCTGTACGTAAGCAGTTCAAGCACAAACTAAGTTTCTGTACTGTCTTGATACGACATTGTGGTGTTGATTGCAAGAATGTTTTGCAATAATATATCGGATGTGATTCATTATTGCAGATCTTGCAGGTTGATATATTTCCCCTTCCCATAGTTGTGGCAAGGGCTTTTGCTGAGTATGGCTTTTCCCTATGGCCAATTACCTCTAAGGACTGGAATCTTGATTCCAGGAAGATCATGAACTCCTTAATCGACTGAATCTCTCTTGGATGAGTCAGCGACTGTTCATACAAAATGCGAGTCTGCTTATCTAGTTTGAGGAGCAAACTGTGAAGCAGTAGCGGCGACCATGAATCTGTTTCGAGTCCCACATTTTTTAGAGCCAGCAATCCTTCAAATGTAACATCATGTAGTGTCCTTATTTCTGCCGCTGAAGGATTGATTGATATTATTGGTTGATTTAGAATTCTTTGAATGATTGTTGCTACAATAATTCTTTTGTTGTGATATCGTTCTTGTAGCAAATTCCATGCCGTTTGATAATTCTCGTTGGTTATTGACAGGTGTCGGACTAAACCTTCTGCTTCTCCTGTTAAACTACCTCTGAGATACCACATTTTCTGAGCGTTAGAAAGCTGCTGCTTGTGAATCATTTCGGTGAACAAATCATAGAATTGACACCACTTCAAATAATCGCCATCGAATTTTGGTATTGTTACCTTAGGCAGTGATACACCAGCGCTGTCTGGTTTACTGCTTCCTTGTTGTGATTGTTCATCATTTGCTTTCTTTGAAGCTAACGAAATCAAAGTTGACTGAACCAATTCTTCTATTTCGAGATACTCATCGTTTTTATATCCACTGTAGTCGGATTGTTGGTGTACTCCCAAATTTCAAAATTAATTTCTTCAATCTCGTTCCATAGCTTCTCAGTTCTTGCCATATTCACTTCATAAAAGGATTTCATCTGAACGCCTGTTTGACGATTGATGCCTGCTATGAGTCGCTTCAGTGATACACAAATTGCACCTTGCTTGTGTATCATTCGTGTTATACTCGTGCTATATTGTCCTTCCCTCGGTGACGGCATCGGTTGACGTGTTGTCGTTGCTGACTCCTTTGAGGAAGGTGTTGGGGGTATTTTGGTTGATAATTCATTTTCGAAAATCTGCTCATATTTTTCAAATAATCCCTTGATTTCCTGAAAGTAGTTGTTGGTAAAATATGAAACGCTCGTATCCAAATCTGGCAAATTCCTGATTTGTGTGTCGTTATGATCAAATTGTTCCCATAATTCGTTGAGTCGCCTAATACGCTCTTCATAGTAGCGAGGGGATGTCTTCCTCTCTTTTGAGTCCTTTTTGAAGTTAGTGATCAGTTGTTGGATTTGTTTTCCCAATTCTGATTGTTTGGCAATCAATTCTGCCATGACTTCCATGGTTGTAAATACAGCAATACCACCCTTCTGAGCAGGTTCACTTGATTGATGATAACGTGGTCCTTCTGAGCAGGTTCACTGGATTGATGATAACGTGATCCTTACGGTGAATCACGTCGGGGTCACCAAAAATGTTCAATAAGTCGTTTCTTATTGAAACTGAATCGACACTTGAATCGATTCAGTGTTGCTTATGATTAGGAATCTGGCACTTGAACCAGTTCCTATTGCAAGGTCTGAATTTGGCACTTAAACCAACTTCAGGTGGATTCGAACAATAACAATATGTTTTGAGCAACTAGGCACTTGAACCTATTTGCAATTGAGTTTTAATAAGCACTTGAACTAATTAAAACGCAAGGGCTGTTCTGTATTGAATGAATGAATTTATTACAAAATATTGTGTTTTTATACAAAATGCTTAACACTAAGCTTATGGTAAAAGAGCAAATGCACCTAGTTCCCACGATTTGTTATCCGATGGACTTTGAACATTCAAGGCCAAGGGCACTCGTGGAAAATATGTGCATTTCCTATGCTTATATAATTTGATGCAGTCAGCAAGCTGGTATATGTATTTTGCCATATACCAACTTGCTTCACAAATTTGGTGACTCAAATGTGTTATCACTTGTGCCATGCGCCAACTCATATTGC
>NW_024031664.1:0-15485 GCF_002237135.1 Teleopsis dalmanni
AAATATTGAAAAATTTTTAATTTACCATCATTTTTATAAAATATATTTATTAATAAATATTAAAGTATTTAAGAATATTAGCTTGATTTAATTAAAAGAAGTACAAGTTGTACACATAATTTATTATTTTTAAGAATTGAAAAAATAGTACTAATAATAACAATAATTTAATAAACATACATATTTATTAAAGGCATTTGTTTAAAACAATATATATTATTTGCGTACATAATGAATAATATTTATATAATATAAATTGTATTTTTTGAATAATGTACTAAAAATATGTTCAATATGATATTAAAATCTGGGACTAGATAATTGTACTGGCTAATTATAAATATTATATAATATCTTCACATATAAAACATTAAAATTTAAAAACAAAATTAGAAACAAATGTAATGCATTTTATTAAAAATACATTTAAAGTCATATTAAAAGTCTTTAAACTATTAATACATTTGAATATGAATATTTTAATATATAAATATAATTTACATACTCCACTCTTTTTACCTCCAAAAAATTGTATACAATTTTTGTTTTTTTTTTATTACTTAGTGGATTTTTCACATATTTAACAAACACAAATTAACACATAAGACAACTTTATTAAAATATATTAAATATATACTCACATATATTTTTGCTTTACTAATTTGTATTTATACACATCAAAACAAACAAATCACATTAAACAAAAAACGTATATTTTAAATCCACAATTAATAAATTATTGTTTTTTTACCTTCTTTCGTCATTTCTAAGAAATTCATACATTCCCTTAAATAACTTACATCCCATCACGCAATTCCGCACCATCTTCAAATATTAATATATAATAATTTACTATAAAATAATTATAATATATATAATTATTTTTTCAAAGACACTTATTCACTACTTTTTAAAACTCAGTTTGATTTGACTACGTTTTTCAGTTTTTGGCGCATTTCTCCTGTCAATATAACTAAACAAAACCCAATTTGCGCTCTTCATATTGCTCTTTCGTAATAAAAAAAAATTAAGACCGTTCGTGGTGGTGAAATGTTCCGTTCGGGGTGGTGAAACTTTTCAGTCGTGATGGGTCGAATTACAACAACAAAACAACGTGCTTGGTTTGGTAGCAGTAAATTATTTTGAGAGTGTATTGATTGGTTTTTTTTGTTTACATTTAAGTTGCCGTTCTTGTACAAGTATTCATTGTTTCTAACTTTCGTTAAAAAAGAAAACATGCTGTCTCTATCAGCTGTTTTGAGCAAGAACTCAATTTTTTTGTTTTGGTTGTTTTTGCAAACTTAAAAATTTTTAATTTGTTTAACAAAAATTTTTATATTTACTAAATCTTAATATCACCGTTCACTGGCACTGTTTTTAGTAGAATTTTTATATTTACGGTCTATCGCTCAAATGATCATAACTTTGAGATTTGTAATTTAATTATTTCCAATCAAAAAACAATAAAAGTTACGGAGTGTTCACTTTTCGCGCGCGCTGGTTGTTGAATATGTTGAAAATCTTTTTTTAACTTTTAATAATTGTTCGGTACAGGGTAATAATATTGTTTTCCGAAACACTGTAGTGAAAATACATCAAACTTTTGTATTACCATTCACCAACATATGTTAGAAAAACTAGAACCAAGAAAGCAATCTTTAACGTTAAAAGAAATTGTAATAAAACAAAAGAAAAATTTAAAAAGAATTGAAGAATTACATTTCCATAGAAAAACGTTAAACCCAGTTTTGGGTATAACAGTAGGGGCAATAATAATACTATCTTTACTATTGTATGTAATTTATAAAAAGCTAAAAAATTAAACTAAAAAAGAACCAGAACAGACTACTTCACAACGAACTCCGAGTCTACAATCGGTTATACGAAACTATCCTCCACCATCACCACCACCTGTACAAGCACCAACTGTACAGTACACAAACACAACTCCTTATGTACCACAGCCAACACAGTTACCACCACCTCAATGTAATATCACAATGTAATATCACTAAGATGTGATATTACATTTCTAACCAATTGTCGGTGTTTTGGAATAATTCCGAATTTTATTAAAGATTCTAATAAACATATTTCTCAGATTTTAGCAAATAATATGTTTATAGCTCAAATTAACACGACGAGAAAACATATTGACACATTTCATAATAAATTACTTTATTTGATCATTTCACAAAAACACATTCTGTTAACTGAATTGATTAAAGTGGATGCTGATTTTTTTTTCAAGAGTGAAGAAATTTTAAACACTAAACTGAAAGAAAATAAAATTCAAGTTTTAGATAATAAATTCCAAAAATTAAAACAAAATTTATTAAAATCATTTAACATGAATCAAAAAGACGACACGGTCTCGACTCTCTTTTTGCTATGTTGTGCGAAGCTCTTCAAAGTCATCAGTAAGTATTGTTAATTCCTTTGTATATTTTGTAGCCTATGTTCATGTTTCGATATATTCACTCTAATTGCGAATCTGGATTCAATCAAGCTCGTCGCATTAAATGTTGAATATTGATTAAATAATCCTTGAATTTTTCCTTTGGTTAATGAAGGCGTGATCGTACCACATCTTCTATATTTTTCGAAATTTATTCCGAAATATCCAGAGTAGAGTAGTTGTCTTGGATGTCCTGATATAGATCTTGTACTGATTGTGTTTTTACTGATTGTGTTTGGTTTGAACACTTCTTTATTTTGAAGTATTCTTTTTGATTACTATGCCTTCGGTTAAATAAATCCTTTACTTAGAACTATTCTTTTGTATTTAATTTAGAATTGTATCGACTAAAGTAAACGTAACATACTACAGCCGGTCGTAAGGATATAATTTCTGATTGTATACCTTCAGTTGAATATATCCTTATATGCAAATATTCATTTGTATTTTAATTAAGAGTATTTCACTTGCAATAAGCGTACTACAGCCGATCGCAGTGCTATAATTTTAAATGCAAGCTATATCTTTGCATGAATATATTCTGATGTGGATATATTCTTTTGTTTTTTAAATAAAAATTATTTCACTTACAGTAGGCGTACTATAGTCGATTGGAGTGCTTATAATTTGAAATAAAAGCTTTTTCTTCAGGTGAATATATCCTGATATGGATATATACCTTTCTTTAATTTATTTCATTGTAATATGTAATGTTTGTACCAAAAGTGTTGTGTCCAATGTACATTTATGTAGGCGGAAATTTAATGTAAATTTAATGTAAATTTCCGTCCTTACATTTTCCTCCTTCTTCGGGAAAGTGAACTGGATCTGAGCCACTACCTGGGTCTCCGATGTGATGATCGTCATCCTTCTGTTGAAGCATACTTGGATATTTTATGTGTTATGGTTGGATTCGGAGTTCCGAGGTAACATTTTCTTACTTGTCCCGGATAACATATTGTAACGACACGAATTTTCCCGTTTCGTTATAATTTATGCTGGGGTATCCTCAGTCTTTTCCAGGGGGTCGCTACAATAATTTTATATTCGCGGAGACAGGACTTCTCAAAATAAAAGTAATGCGTTTAATTTTTTAAATACTAATTTATTTAAAATATTAATAATTCATTAAAATAATATGTAATAAAGAAAAGAATTCAATTAAATGTAACAAGATAAACCTGGAGATTAACTATTTGTACAATTTTCAATGATTTATATAAGATAGCTTTATATAGATTATTATTTCTTCAATCGTATTTCAATAACTTGAGATTTTAAACGCATGCAAATTCTGAATGTATTTTCTTAGTCGTATTTCAAAGAGATTGGTTAAATTTAATTAGATATGACTTGAGATGTTTCCTTGTGACCAGCTGTATTTGGAAGCTGTCCCTGTAGAGTTCACAGTGGTGGCTGATCCGGTTTCGTGGTTGTACCTTAGTATAATTTCGGTGATTTTTCTGCTCGATGAGTATCTAGTGGACGAAACGGGGTTAGTGAATGTATATATGTCTTGTTATATTGAATATATATATAAAGTGTCTCCGCGCCTGGACTTAAAACAGCCCATGCACTAAACAATCATATATATATTTTAAATAGATTATACACTAGGCTTAAAACCGCCACTGTGTCAGACAATTTTTTTATATTTATTTCTTTTTATATGTTGATATACAATGCCACCGAGTGATCATACAAGACACACTAAATTCTTAGAAAATTGCGCCGTCTTTTATACGCATCCTCTTGCACTTTTTGTGTAAAGTAACAAAGCTTTCAGTTGATCTTAGTTGAACTTAATGCACTTTAACACTTTTGCACAAAAGCTTCCTTGTGCATCTTTTTGCAGCGAATTGCATTCTGACGTTTTTGACGTTTGCAAATGTTTGTTTATATTTTACTTTTTACATGTGCGCGTTTTTTTTAAATTGGATTGAATATAATTTGTTAAAATAAGTAAAATTAATTAATAAGTAATATCGGCGTTTTAATAATTAATTTAATAAAATTATTTATATAAACTACGTTTCCTTTTTGTTTAAATTACTCAAAGTGACGTGTGTAAAGTGGTAGTGCAAAGGTATTTATAGTTGTTTTCCAATTTTCTAAATGATAATTATATTTAATAAATTCATTTATAGAAATATCCAACATTCAAGTCATAGTATGTAGGTTGGAAATTTGTGCAAAATTTCCATCCTTACATTTCCCTCCTTCTTCGAGGAAAATGAACCTGCCACGAGGCACTACCTGTCTGCATGATTCCTGTGCCGTTTCTTTGGACTCTTGAATACTTTGAAGAATTTGTCTTGGTGTGTACTAACAATATCATAATCCTTCTGCTGGTGTACACCTAAGTTATGCGTCGGCTGCTGTAGGTTTTGGGTGCTCGATGGTTTCGGAATTCCTAGACTTAGTTCCTGTACTTGTATCAGAGGATTGTCTAGCTTATCTTTTGGACCATCTTTTTCTCCTTGTGGCTGTTGCTTTCGTTGACTATCGTGATTAATTGAAACTTGTTCCAATGAATGTGTCGGACTTGGGGTTTCTTGAGTCAATCGAACTCGTCTGGTATGATCTTCGATTACTGTAACCTTTCGTTGACCTTGTTGTGTTTCAATATCTTGAACTTGCTGTTGTTCTACGTATCCTTGTGTATCTTGACTTTTAACTTGTGTTATATGGTGATTCCTCGTTGGACTGATTTTTCTTGGTTGATTAGCTACCTGTGAATTTTCCTTGCCAGGACTTGGATCTCTGTGCCGTTGAATCTTGTATTTTTGCGCTTTGATTACGATTGGTTCTTTCTGTCGTTGTACTTTCTGTGTTTGAGCTTGTAATATTTGCTGAATTGGGTTGACTCGCTGTTGTTCAGATACTTCGGGATTTTCTTTGATAAATCTTGGTTTTAACTGGCTTTGTAGTTCCTGTATTTCGACTGGTAACATTTCACGGTTTGATGTGACTCGCTGTTGTCTAGATATTTTCGGATTTTCCTGGATGGGTTTTGAATCTTGTTGTGGTCCACACGTTTGAATTTGAACTTCATTTGGAAGTTTACCTACTTTGACCTGATTCTGATTGAACGATTTTAGGTTTTCTTTGAAAGGCGTGGCACGTTGCAGTGTTTGGTGTACTGATATTTGCTTCGTTTGACTTTGAAATATTTCCTGATCTGGTGTAACTTGTGCTGGTTTAAATACTTCGGGATTCTTCTTGGTAAGTTTTGAGTCTCCTTGTCGTTGTATTTCTTGCGTCTGTGAATTTTCTCTGATGGGCCTTATGATTTGTGATCTTTGCTTAGGTTCGCATAGTTGGACTTGGACCATTTGTTGAACTTCTGTGACTTGGTTCCGATTGAATGGTTTCAGATTTCCTTTAACTGGCATGACATGTTGGATATTCTGCTGAGTTGATACTTGGTACATTCGATTTTGAAATATATCTTGATCTTGTATGATTCGTGCCGTTACTTGCTTAGCTGTCGGCTGGTTGCGGTGCTGATTACTTCTCTGCTGGTTGAGAATAGGTGACTCGGAATTTGAACTGGGAATAAGTTTATCTTGTATCGGCATAGTAGGTACGCGTCTTACTGTATTTTCCAATAACATCGTTTGTGGATATTCAACTTCTATGCGACCAACTATCACTTCCTGTCGAACACCGCGTCGACTCATTTTATCCTGTTCTGCGCGAAGTTCTTCGAAGTCATCAGCTAGTATTGCTAATTCTGTTAAGCTCGAAAAGTCTCGACGTTTGATGTACATTTGGTACTCTGTACGCATATTTCGGTATATTCGCTCCAATTGCGAATCTTGGTTCATGCCTGTGTGTCGCATAAGATATTTGATTTCCAGTACATAATCTTTAAAATTTTCTTGTTCCTTCTGAACTCGTGCTCGCACCTCGTCTTCTAATCTTTTGAAATATCTAGATGAAAGAAAAAATTTTAGAAAGTCTGTCATGAAGCTTGACCAGAGGTTCCACTGTTTATTGTTGTTCCGGTACCACATCAGTGCTTTGTCTTCAAGCAGTACAGGCATCATCCTGGGAACTAGATTCACGTTGACGTCAAGTTCTGCTAACTCTTCTATGCTTTCCACAAAATCTATTGGATCTACTCCTCCATTGTACTTTACAGACCATTTTCGTATCCGCTCCACGGTTTGTGCATAAGATAAGTCCATGATGTGCTGCTTATGCGAACGTCTTGTATGTTTCTCTGTTGAACTGGCTTAAATTGGACTACGGATGAAAGTATTTAGATTTTATCTTTTGATCATGTTAGCTTGTGCCATGGTAACGTGGATATTACTTTGATTTAGTTTTGAGAAGTCTGTCTGTCCCTGCTCGGGCGCCAATTGTAACGACACGAATTTTCCCGTTTCGTTATAATTTATGCTGGGGTATCCTCAGTCTTTTCCAGGGGGTCGCTACAATAAATTTATATTCGCGGAGACAGGACTTCTCAAAATAAAAGTAATGCGTTTAATTTTTTAAATACTAATTTATTTAAAATATTAATAATTCATTAAAATAATATGTAATAAAGAAAAGAATTCAATTAAACGTAACAATATAAACCTGGAGATTAACTATTTGTGCAATTTTCAATGATTTATATAAGATAGCTTTATATAGATTATTATTTCTTCAATCGTATTTCAATAACTTGAGATTTTAAACGCATGCAAATTCTAAATGTATTTTCTCAGTCGTATTTCAAAGAGATTGGTTAAATTTAATTAGATATGACTTGAGATGTTTCCTTGTGACCAGCTGTATTTGGAAGCTGTCCCTGTAGAGTTCACAGTGGTGGCTGATCCAGTTTCGTGGTTGTACCTTAGTATAATTTCGGTGATTATTCTGTTCGATGAGTACCTAGTGGACGAAACGGGGTTAGTGAATGTATATATGTCTTGTTATATTGAATATATATATAAAGTGTGCACTATATATTTTAAATAGATTATACACTAGGCTTAAAACCGCTACTGTGTCAGACAATTTTTTTATATTTATTTCTTTTTATATGTTGACATACAATGCCACCGAGTGATCATACAAGACACACTAAATTCTTAGAAAATTGCGCCGTCTTTTATACGCATCCTCTTGCACTTTTTGTGTAAAGTAACAAAGCTTTCAGTTGATCTTAGTTGAACTTAATGCACTTTAACACTTTTGCACAAAAGCTTCCTTGTGCATCTTTTTGCAGCGAATTGCATTCTGACGTTTTTGACGTTTGCAAATGTTTGTTTATATTTTACTTTTTACATGTGCGCGTTTTTTTAAATTGGATTGAATATAATTTGTTAAAATAAGTAAAATTAATTAATAAGTAATATCGGCGTTTTAATAATTAATTTAATAAAATTATTTATATAAACTACGTTTCCTTTTTGTTTAAATTACTCAAAGTGACGTGTGTAAAGTGGTAGTGCAAAGGTATTTATAGTTGTTTTCCAATTTTCTAAATGATAATTATATTTAATAAATTCATTTATAGAAATATCCAACATTCAAGTCATAGTATGTAGGTTGGAAATTTGTGCAAAATTTCCATCCTTACAATATTACTTTTTCATTCAGGTGAGTAGAACTATTTTTTTCCGGCTGTGGTTGGTGTTCCTGTGGACTGGCATGTGTTATGTAGGCCTGTGTGGATGACAACACATTTAAATTTAGAAAAATAAAATAAAATCTGTGATGGTACCTGGGTCGTCCTACGTTGTCCTCACCAATAGTGTATCTGTGTATTTAAATTATTACAATTATTATAATCAGGAAAAGAATTTTGTGTTGAATTGAGCTTCTCTCTTTAGCTTTTTATAGATTTGTTTTTATTTTGAGTAACCTCATGTTTCTGGGATAAGCTACTAGGTTTATTAAATAATGCAGCAGCTTCTAATAAAAGTTGTGCATCATATAAATTACGAGAAGATTGTTGTATTTGATCTGGAAACACATATTGTTCTGCATAATGTTCAGACTTATCAGTTTGGCGTTCCTCTTTTATGACTATAGCACTTGGATTGATTTGATTTAGAGGTGCAATATTATTCGACAATATATTTAATTCGTCTCGCATTTCTACACTGCTCTTATTAGTTTGGAGGAGCCGAGTGCTAATTTCGAAGAGACTTAGTCATTTTGTGTGAAGAATTTTTTTTAATAAAATATTTGTTGGAAGGATTTTTATATAATTAAAAGAAAGAAATTCTTTTTATGCTACAAAAATTTATGTTATAGCTGACGCCTGTAAACAATAAAATTATGAAATTAATATAAAAATTAAATCAAGTCAAAAACATCAGTTATTAAAAACAAATATTCAAAATTTAATTGCTTGTAATTGCAATAGTGTAAACCACAAAAAATTGGCACAGAGTTTTATTATTAGCCTGAAGATTATGAAATTCTTATAAAAATCAAATCAAGTCAAAAATATCAGTTATTAAAAGCAAATATTCAAAATTTGGCACGGTATATTCCTTCATAAGTGGAAAAGGACAGTAAGCAATTTCCCACCCCCATCAGCTGCCAGCGATTCGAACGGGTAGAAGACCACCGTTGAACAAGGACTGGTTAATGAATAGAACGTCAACGGTATAAGTAGCGGCACTCTCAGGTATTCTATTAGCAGCTTACAGTAGAAGTGCAGCGAGGTCGCGAACTTACAAAAAAAATTAAGAGAAATAAATCATTTTTCTTTTGCAATTATAAATTATTTTATTTTTTTGGTGATTCTATTACAACGTAAATATATCTATTTGGATTTTTATTAAATTTTTTTTATTAAATCATTAGTTTTTTTTATTTCAACTTTTGAATTTTTTTGATTAAGCTACAAAATAATCATTTTTATTTGAATTTTAAAATTTATTTTAAATCATTAGTTTTCTTTATTTTTCTATTGTTTTTTTTTTAAATTTGATTAATACTAAAGATTTTTGAGCATAAATACAGAATAATTGACAAGTAGCAATAATGATGTTATTTTTCCATTTTTCCATTTTTCCAATAGTCAAACGAAGTAGAGTTTTCTTTGAGCACATCCATAAATTCTCCTTATTTATTGTTTTTAGCTAGGTACATGAAACACGCGAAGTGACGTCATTATAGCGAAAGTAGTAAGTACTTACTTACTTACTTAGTTGGCCATTACAGACGTGTGTCGTCCTTGGCCGCGTCGAGTAGCCTCCGCCTGTCAGCCCGATTAGTTGCTTTCTGACGCCAGTTGGTAGTACCGAGCGCCCCCAAATCGTTGGTCACCTGGTCCTTCCACCGAAAATGCGGACGTCCTCTACCGCGTTTTCCACCTGCGGGTACCGAATCAAATACCTTTCTAGCCGGAGCACTTTCTTCCATTCGCACGACATGACCAAGCCAGCGTAGCCGCTGAATTTTTATGCGCTTAACTATGTCAATGTCGCGGTATAGTTCATACAGCTCATCGTTCCATCTAATTCGATACTCGTCGCCAACGCGTAAGGGACCATAGATCTTCCGAAGAATTGTTGGTAATTGTCCAAGCTTCTGCACCATACAGCAGGACAGGCGTGAAAAGGGTTTTGTAGAGCGTGATTTTTATTTGTCGAGAGAGGGCTTTATTTCTCAATTGCTTACTTAGCCCGAAGTAACATTTGTTGGCAAGAGTAATTTTTCGTTGAATCTCTAGGCTGACGTCATTTTTGGTGTTTAAGCTGGTTCCTAAATAAACAAAGTCTTTCACAACTTCGAACTTATAATTGTCAACAGTGACATAGGTCCCTGTTGACCACATCTTCTATATCGTACCACATCTTCTATATTTTTCGAAATTTATTCCGAAATATCCAGAGTAGAGTAGTTGTCTTGGATGTCCTGATATAGATCTTGTACTGATTGTGTTTTCTTCAAAGCTGTTCTTTTAAAGCGCACAACAACCGATCGTATTGAGATAAGTTTGGTTTGAACACTTCTTTATTTTGAAGTATTCTTTTTGATTACTATGCCTTCGGTTAAATAAATCCTTTACTTAGAACTATTCTTTTGTATTTAATTTAGAATTGTATCGACTAAAGTAAACGTAACATACTACAGCCGGTCATAAGGATATAATTTCTGATTGTACACCTTCAGTTGAATATATCCTTATATGCAAATATTCTTTTGTATTTTAATTAAGAGTATTTCACTTGCAATAAGCGTACTACAGCCGATCGCAGTGCTATAATTTTAAATGCAAGCTATATCTTTGCATGAATATATTCTGATGTAAATATATTCTTTTGTTTTTTAAATAAAAATTATTTCACTTACAGTAGGCGTACTATAGTCGATTGCAGTGCTTATAATTTGAAATAAAAGCTTTTTCTTCAGGTGAATATATCCTGATATGGATACATACCTTTCTTTAATTTATTTCATTGTAATATGTAATGTTTGTACCAAAAGTGTTGTGTCCAATGTATATTTATGTAGGCGGAAATTTAATGTAAATTTAATGTAAATTTCCGTCCTTACATTTCCCTCCTTCTTCGGGAAAGTGAACTGGATCTGAGCCACTACCTGGGTCTCCGATGTGATGATCGTCATCCTTCTGTTGAAGCATACTTGGATATTTTATGTGTTATGGTTGGATTCGGAGTTCCGAGGTAACATTTTCTTACTTGTCCTGGATAACATTTTACTTTTTCATTCAGGTGAGTAGAACTATTTTTTTCCGGCTTTGGTTGCTGTTCCTGTGGACTGGCATGTGTTATGTAAGCCTGTGTGGATGAGGACACATTAAAATTTAGAAAAATAAAATAAAATCTGTGATGGTACCTGGGTCGTCCTACGTTGTCCTCACCAATAGTGTATCTGTGTATTTAAATTATTACAATTATTATAATCTGGAAAAGAATTTTCTGTTGAATTGAGCTTCTCTCTTTAGCTTTTTATAGATTTGTTTTTATTTTGAGTAACCTCATGTTTCTGGGATAAGCTACTAGGTTTATTAAATAATGCAGCAGCTTCTAATAAAAGTTGTGCATCATATAAATTACGAGAAGATTGTTGTATTTGATCTGGAAACACATATTGTTCTGCATAATGTTCAGACTTATCAGTTTTGCGTTCCTCTTTTATGACTATAGCAGTTGGATTGATTTGATTTAGAGATGCAATATTATTCGACAATATGTATATATAATTCGTCTCGCATTTCTACACTGCTCTTATTAGTTTGGAGGAAAAGATTGGAGGAGCCGAGTGCTAATTTCGAAGAGACTTAGTCATTTTGTGTGAAGAATTTTTTTTAATAAAATATTTGTTGGAAGGATTTTTATATAATTAAAAGAAAGAAATTCTTTTTATGCTACAAAAATTATTGTTATAGCTGACGCCTGTAAACAATAAAATTATGAAATTAATATAAAAATTAAATCAAGTCAAAAACATCAGTTATTAAAAACAAATATTCAAAATTTAATTGCTTGTAATTGCTTGTCAACGGTATAAGTAGCGGCACTCTCAGGTATTCTATTAGCAGCTTACAGTAGAAGTGCAGCGAGGTCGCGAACTTACAAAAAAAATTAAGAGAAATAAATCATTTTTCTTTTGCAATTATAAATTATTTTATTTTTTTGGTGATTCTATTACAACGTAAATATATCTATTTGGATTTTTTTTAAAATTTTGTTTATTAAATCATTAGTTTTTTTTATTTCAACTTTTGAATTTTTTTGATTAAGCTACAAAATAATCATTTTTATTTGAATTTTAAAATTTATTTTAAATCATTAGTTTTCTTTATTTTTCTATTGTTTTTTTTTAAATTTGATTAATACTAAAGATTTTTGAGCATAAATACAGAATAATTGACAAGTAGCAATAATGATGTTATTTTTCCATTTTTCCATTTTTCCAATAGTCAAACGAAGTAGAGTTTTCTTTGAGCACATCCATAAATTCTCCTTATTTATTGTTTTTAGCTAGGTACATGAAACACGCAAAGTGACGTCATTATAGCGAAAGTAGTAAATACTTACTTACTTACTTAGTTGGCCATTACAGACGTGTGTCGTCCTTGGCCGCGTCGAGTAGCCTCCGCCTGTCAGCCCGATTAGTTGCTTTCTGACGCCAGTTGGTAGTACCGAGCGCCTCCAAATCGTTGGTCACCTGGTCCTTCCACCGAAAATGCGGACGTCCTCTACCGCGTTTTCCACCTGCGGGTACCGAATCAAATACCTTTCTAGCCGGAGCACTTTCTTCCATTCGCACGACATGGCCAAGCCAGCGTAGCCGCTGAATTTTTATGCGCTTAACTATGTCAATGTCGCGGTATAGTTCATACAGCTCATCGTTCCATCTAATTCGATACTCGTCGCCAACACGTAAGGGACCATAGATCTTCCGAAGAATTGTTGGTAATTGTCCAAGCTTCTGCACCATACAGCAGGACAGGCATGAAAAGGGTTTTGTGGAGCGTGATTTTTGTTTGTCGAGAGAGGGCTTTATTTCTCAATTGCTTACTTAGCCCGAAGTAACATTTGTTGGCAAGAGTAATGTTTCGTTGAATCTCTAGGCTGACGTCATTTTTGGTGTTTAAGCTGGTTCCTAAATAAACAAAGTCTTTCACAACTTCGAACTTATAATTGTCAACAATGACGTAGGTTCCTGTTGACCACATCTTCTATATCGTACCACATCTTCTATATTTTCCGAAATTTATTCCGAAATATCCAGAGTAGAGTAGTTGTCTTGGATGTCCTGATATAGATCTTGAACTGATTGTGTTTTCTTCAAAGCTGTTCTTTTAAAGCGCACAACAATAAGTTTGGTTTGAACACTTCTTTATTTTGAAGTATTCTTTTTGATTACTATGCCTTCGGTTAAATAAATCCTTTACTTAGAACTATTCTTTTGTATTTAATTTAGAATTGTATCGACTAAAGTAAACGTAACATACTACAGCCGGTCATAAGGATATAATTTCTGATTGTACACCTTCAGTTGAATATATCCTTATATGCAAATATTCTTTTGTATTTTAATTAAGAGTATTTCACTTGCAATAAGCGTACTACAGCCGATCGCAGTGCTATAATTTTAAATGCAAGCTATATCTTTGCATGAATATATTCTGATGTAAATATATTCTTTTGTTTTTTAAATAAAAATTATTTCACTTACAGTAGGCGTACTATAGTCGATTGCAGTGCTTATAATTTGAAATAAAAGCTTTTTCTTCAGGTGAATATATCCTGATATGGATATATACCTTTCTTTAATTTATTTCATTGTAATATGTAATGTTTGTACCAAAAGTGTTGTGTCCAATGTATATTTATGTAGGCGGAAATTTAATGTAAATTTAATGTAAATTTCCGTCCTTACATTTCCCTCCTTCTTCGGGAAAGTGAACTGGATCTGAGCCACTACCTGGGTCTCCGATGTGATGATCGTCATCCTTCTGTTGAAGCATACTTGGATATTTTATGTGTTATGGTTGGATTCGGAGTTCCGAGGTAACATTTTCTTACTTGTCCTGGATAACATTTTACTTTTTCATTCAGGTGAGTAGAACTATTTTTTTCCGGCTGTGGTTGGTGTTCCTGTGGACTGGCATGTGTTATGTAGGCCTGTGTGGATGACAACACATTTAAATTTAGAAAAATAAAATAAAATCTGTGATGGTACCTGGGTCGTCCTACGTTGTCCTCACCAATAGTGTATCTGTGTATTTAAATTATTACAATTATTATAATCAGGAAAAGAATTTTGTGTTGAATTGAGCTTCTCTCTTTAGCTTTTTATAGATTTGTTTTTATTTTGAGTAACCTCATGTTTCTGGGATAAGCTACTAGGTTTATTAAATAATGCAGCAGCTTCTAATAAAAGTTGTGCATCATATAAATTACGAGAAGATTGTTGTATTTGATCTGGAAACACATATTGTTCTGCATAATGTTCAGACTTATCAGTTTTGCGTTCCTCTTTTATGACTATAGCACTTGGATTGATTTGATTTAGAGATGCAATATTATTCGACAATATATATAATTCGTCTCGCATTTCTACACTGCTCTTATTAGTTTGGAGGAAAAGATTGGAGGAGCCGAGTGCTAATTTAAAGAGACTTAGTCATTTTGTGTGAAGAATTTTTTTTAATAAAATATTTGTTGGAAGGATTTTTATATAATTAAAAGAAAGAAATTCTTTTTATGCTACAAAAATTTATGTTATAGCTGACGCCTGTAAACAATAAAATTATGAAATTAATATAAAAATTAAATCAAGTCAAAAACATCAGTTATTAAAAACAAATATTCAAACAAGCAAATATATATAATTCGTCTCGCATTTCTACACTGTTCTTATTAGTTTGGAGGAAAAGATTGGAGGAGCCGAGTGCTAATTTCGAAGAGACTTAGTCATTTTGTGTGAAGAATTTTTTTTAATAAAATATTTGTTGGAAGGATTTTTATATAATTAAAAGAAAGAAATTCTTTTTATGCTACAAAAATTTATGTTATAGCTGACGCCTGAAAACAATAAAATTATGAAATTAATATAAAAATTAAATCAAGTCAAAAACATCAGTTATTAAAAACAAATATTCAAAATTTAATTGCTTATAATTGCAATAGTGTAAACCACAAAAAATTGGCACAGAGTTTTATTATTTGCCTGAAGATTATGAAATTCTTATAAAAATCAAATCAAGTCAAAAATATCAGTTATTAAAAGCAAATTTTCAAAATTTGGCACGGTATATTCCTTCATAAGTGGAAAAGGACAGTAAGCAATTTCCCACCCCCATCAGCTGCCAGCGATTCGAACGGGTAGAAGACCACCGTTGAACCAGGACTGGTTAATGAATAGAACGTCAACGGTATAAGTAGCGGCACTCTCAGGTATTCTATTAGCAGCTTACAGTAGAAGTGCAGCGAGGTCGCGGACTTACAAAAAAAATTAATAAATAAATCAAGAAATAAATCATTTTTCTTTTGCAATTATAAATTATTTTATTTTTTTGGTGATTCTATTACAA
>NW_024031666.1:0-15353 GCF_002237135.1 Teleopsis dalmanni
GGTTCATGTGCCGGATTGCGTAAGTGAATGCTAAGCTGGTTAATGTGCCGGATTAGCTAAATCCGTATCAGACTAGATACGGGTGAAAACATAACGTGTAAACGCTAAGCTGGTTTATGTGCCGGATTGGCTAAAAGCTGTATCAAACTAGGTACAGTGCATAACAGCTGCTTTGGGCAGCGAAGTGGGCTTGGGGGTTGCGGCTTTTGCCGCAGAGGCAAATGAGGCTCCAGGTCTCACAAACTTCGTTGGGGCCCTCAGGTCGATAGACATAAGGGGGGGATTTTTTGCGTACGAGTCTTACTGGCGCGAAGAGAACGCAGCTCCTTAAATTTGGAGCAGCGGTAGTTGGCCGGATGACCAGTCTGACCACAATTACAGCACTTGGGAATAGTGGCTGCAAATTGCTTTGATTACACTTTGTGAAGCGCGCGGGGGGAGAAAACTTGGAGACCTTCGAAAAGGTGAACTCAGGTAAGTCCGTCGCCAACGTCGACTTTAAGTCATCCTCATCATAGGATGAGGGGAAGTTCTTAAGGAGGACAGGAGTGATTCGATCCTCTGAGGGGATAGAGGCAAAACTGTTAACTTTCTGCTCACGGTGCAGAAAACTGATGTTGTAAAAGGTAACCTTACTCTTAGTAAGAATACGCGTGGTTGTGCTATTTACGCATTTAAACTCATGAACAGCATTAGGAAAAGCGGATTTTATTGCGGAGCCAAGCTCCTTGACATTGACGCCACGGGCCGTAATGGCAGGTGGCATCGAAGACTTAGTGGCCGAAGCCAAGGGAACAGTAGAAGGAACGGAGGGATTGGGTCCCACAGGGACCTTGGGAGCTAAGGAAGGTTTGGGGATGGGATTAGCGCTAGACAAAGATTTGGGTCTTGGCGCTGGCTTGGAGAGACTAGAAATGCTACAGACAGTAGCTGTGGAGGTGGAAGGGGGTACAGTAACTGCGGCTAGGGAAGAAGAGGAGGACTTTGGTGGGTTGCCCGTGAGCAACGACAGTTTAGTAGCAAGGACGGTATTCTCAGCACGAAGCCGGGCGTTGTCAGCCTTAAGGGCTGCAACGGATTTTAAAACTGACTCAAGTTGCTCATCAACATCATCAACCAGCTTATATTGGGAAATTATTAGAAGTATATAAATTACATTTAACTTTAAAGCTTCTGTTATGTAGATACGATTCTAAAACTGAGTGGATATTTGAAGGTAATGAACAGCGTATCTTATATAGGACCTAATTATGCCATAATTTGTTAAAAGCTTATTTAACATCGAGAAATACCGCGGAGCAATATTCCCTGAGCTCATATGCATGTCTTATTTCATTCGTTATACGATTTACTTGCTTAATAGTTCTATAATTTTCCCTAAAACCAAACTGGTGGAAGAGTATTAGGTTTTGACCGTCGAGGAATGGTTTCAGCTTTAAAAGCAGTGCTCTTTCAAAGAGTTTAGAAAGGCATGGTAGTAAGCGTATTGGCCTGTATCAAGAGGCAAGCGTTGGATCTTTACCTGATTTATGAATCATAATAATCATGGATGTTTTCCACTCTGTTGGGTAAAAACCAAATTTAATAATGGCATTAAAAAGTATTGTGATAAAATTTATGGCCAAAAGGGGTAAGTTTTTATCATTATGGGTGAGATGTTATCATATTTCGATGCCTTTTTGAAATCTAACTTGTTTGTGATTATTTGAACAAGATCATTGGCCGTGATATTCATGTCAATAGATGGTGCTGGTGGATCTTGAGTGGGAAAGTTATATTGTCCTGTTGCAGGATTTGGTTGGAACACCTCTTTTAGGTAATCGGCAAAAACGTTAGATTTTTCTTCATCACTTCGCGCCCAGTTTCCAAGAGAGTTTTTTATTGGAGAATCTGAGTCTATGGAAGAATTTATACCTTTGCTAGCATTCCACAAAGATGAATGGTTTTTGCCATTTGGACATAGGTTTTGAATATAATTATATTGTCTGACTTTGACTTCCTTGCTTAATGCAGATCTAAGTCTCCTTTGGGCTTCCTTAAATAAGTTTTGCGCTAAAGGGGACCTAGATTTTTGCCATTCACGCCTTAACCTACGTTTTTGTGAAACTAAGTTTTCTATATTACTATTTGTAAGTACTTTATTGGATCTGTAAATTTTATTGTCTTTAGGGGTGGAGTTTTCTGCTGCTGAAATCAGAATTGAATTTAAAACTGAGGTTGCGTCCACAATATGAGATTTACCTTTATCTTGTAATTTGTGTGTATGAGAAAACTAATGTACTTTTTATATTTGAGCCAGTTTGTTCTAGGACTTGTAAGGCTATTGGAACAGTCACGAAACAGAAGAGCATCAAGTAACCAAAATGTAAATGGAAAATGGTCAGAAGATATGTTGGCTGCCCAGTAGAGATTACGTCTAGTGCATTTTTTCTATTTAGAATGGAATTGTAAAGCTATTTACGTTTTGGATTACAGAGCCGTGAACCCCAATACGTGTGCTTGGTGTTGTAGTCTCTACGTGTGCTTGTAGTGTTTTAGACGCCTTCTTATCAAAATATCTGTACCACAATGTGCTTTGTCATCTGGATGATTTATAAAACATATAATCAGGAATAGAAATGAAATTTTTGTTTGTAAGATGTGTTTCTGAGCAAAGCATAACATCCACACCTTCTCGGGCCATGTAGTTTGTGAGTTCAAGTTTAAGTTGGCTTAAGCCGTTTGCATTTCATGTAAAAATTTTTAATGCATATCGTACGATTAGTTTTTGTTTGCCGTGTGTACAAAGAAGTCGAAAAATGACTTTTTCCTCTTCCCCGACTCAAATTCCCATTGCGAGGAACGCGTTTTGGGACCATAGAGGCCATAAGGTAAAAATCGTAACAAGAAAATTTTTCGAATTCTTTGTATAGACGCCAAACAAAAACTAATCGTACGATATGCGTTAAACTTTGACAGAATGTGTGTAGTTGTATTGCCAGCGTAAAAATAAAAAAATTAACGATTGGATAAGCGCGGGATTCTAGTTCACAATTGGTCAAAACAGAATTCCAACTATAACGTATTTCCCCTACTCCTGAGCTTTATCCTTTCCACAAGCAAATAGCGTACAAGACAAACAAAACAATTTATTTGAATGTTTGCAGCCTGTGATCCACTGGTTTTTATTTACCATAATGCTGTAGCTGTAGGAAAACAGCGACTTACCACAGATTTCGACATTTTTACATCAGGTACCAAATATTTCATATCTGGAGTTGGTCTATTCATTTTATGAATTAAAACCTTTTTTTTAGAACATCGTTTAAAAAAGATATTTGAATCAAATATAAATTAAATTATTATTTTTAACTTCAAATTTTTTCAAATTTTTTCTTTACTTTTACCATTTGCTAGTATAAAATTGCAATAATGACTTTGTTTTTGGTTTATTTCCAACCTCTACATAAGAGTAAGAACTCTCGTGCATTCATTTACTCTTTTACTTTGTATTTACTATGCACTGTTCCGTGACTTTGACTTTGACTTTTCCGTGACTTTGATTGTATTTGCACGCTTTGTATGAACTTGGGATTCAAATTAGTCGACTGAACCTCCAGTCAAATGTAAAGCGATTTTCGCTCAGTCATTTCTTTTCTCTTTTGTATTTACTTTGCATAACATTGGAGGTTCACTTTTTTATTGAACCGCTTGTACACATTAACTTAAGAGTTATGATTATTTTACGTACATATTTTGCGCGTAAAATATGTTATTTTATTTTATTTTTATATTTGTTTGTATGTTTTGTGTTTATTCAATATTAAACATAGTCCCAATGTGAATGTTATTTTATTTGCATGCTTTGTAAGCAGCGCGGTGCAGTTTTTATTCTGAACCTTAGTATATTTTAGGCGCACAACAGATCTTTTAGGTCGGGGTGCTTCAATAGCCTATTACTTAAATAAAAAATAGTATATTTTAAGAGGAATGTGTTTTCTCTTATATATAAGTAATGTTGGGTGCAACTAACATGTGTATGTGTGATTTTGTTTGTATTGTATGTTTTGTGTTTATGTTAATCTGTTTGGAAAAGCTATTATAAAAAATGTTAAGTAGCAAAATAGCGAGATTATTTACCTAATAAAAGAAAGATCTAAAAAGGAAGCTTTGTTAAGGTGTTCAGTGAACACTCTGAACCATTCGACGCCTCGCCTCTGGTACACGTATGTATTTCATATTATATTTAAAATTTTCATTAATATAATTTTTTTAATATAAATTATAAGTTAATTAAAATGTAAATTTTTAATTTAATAATATATAATAAAATATATAAAATAAAATAAAACAAAAATTACAAACAACACACACAAAAAAACACTAAATCGTGCAAACAAAGTAAATTCTATCATCCCTTAAACAACTTGTGTGATGCACGTTTGTTTGCATTTTGTGCATAAAATCCGAATATTCGAAGGTTTCGAATTTAAAAAAAATCCGGATTTATTTCCAACTTCGAGAATCTTGTTTACTATTCGATTATTCGAATTCTTCGAATACTTCGTGTGTGATGCACGTTTGTTTGCATTTTGTGCTCTCTTATACTCTTTAACTTTTGCTTTCGAAGTCTTCGAATAATTCGAATATTTTCACTGCGCATAAAATTCGAATATTCGAAGGCTTCGAATTTAAAAAAAATCCGGATTTATTTTCAACTTCGAAGACTTCGTTTACAATTCGATTATTCGAATTTTTCGAATACTTCGTAAAACCGAATACGAACAGCATATTAGTATATTATACATATGATTTTTTAGTGCCATTTAAAAATCAATACTTACCAAATATTTTTTAGAGGTTATCTGAAGGATGTTTTAATAAAAGGCGATCCATATCAAAGTTTTTGATTTGAACTGTTCTGGGTACTGATCAAGCATTGTGTCTACTTTTAACGTAAATTCTATATATTTTGGACTGTTGATTTTATTTAGAAAAATTTTATTAACACCATGGTCAGCCTATAAAGTATCTCTGTACTGGTAAAGTGATATTGTTTGCTGTATCAGTGGAAGGAATTCAATTTAAAATGTTATTATCATTAGATTGTCTAAAAACAAATTCTTCGTGACATACTTTTTTAATTTCCAGAAACCTTTAATCATCTGATTTGCAATTGCTGCTCCTACGAAATTTTGAATGCTCGATAATCTTCATTGATACCAGTCTGGGTAAGCTGTATCTTATTTCATTAATTGATGGATGAGTGTTGAGACCTGACATTGGTCTTATATTTAAAAATGTGTTTTATAAACAACCTTGGTTTAGTTTTCCAGATTAGATTTATAAAAGTGTTGGATGTTTCTTGAAAGGATTATAGGGCAATTGTAATATACAATTAAGAGTGTAAACTTAACCACCGAAACATTTATAATGATTATTTTTAACAGGGAATACAGTTTTAATGAAATTTATATATCTTTGATATCGATCACGCTTGCCATTATCTTGTCTAAAAAATGGACCTTTATGAACATTTTTGTCCAAGATATATTTAAGTAAAAGAAACGTCTTTACTCTTACACCACGAATGATTGTTTCTAAGGATTGTTTTCTAAGTGCAAGAATTTGAATCTATGAACGATAAAGGCACGCTTTAAATAACCATGCTTTAAGTTTAGTTCCAATTCTTCTTTCCGTTTATAATGGTCACGTTTCTTTGAGACTTAAAGTGATTTTTTTTAAATGTTAAATTTTTATATATCATTAGAGCTTTCTTTAGCGCTTTAATACTTTTAGCATATATACATATTTAGCATACATTTTTTTTTATATTCAACCAATTAGGAGTTAATTGATTTAATTTCCAATACTTTTGTGTTTTTCCTTAATACCATTATAATATTATCTTGTAATATTATTTTGAACGTAATGCGAAAGGATCTGGCTCCACATTAGTGGAATAGTAATCTTGAGTTAATTTTATTTATTCTGGAAGTTCATCTTTTTCGTGTTCTAACTTAATCTATAGTGCGACTGCTTTAGTTTTGCCTCCTTCTTCCGTTTCTAGTCACGTTTTCAAATCATATATTTCTTCTTCCATCAAAAGTTTATCACCGTTCAAATGTTTATTTTCGCTACGCAAAAACTTAAATTCTTTTTCCATCTCAGTAATGCTTGTGTTGGAGCGCTTGAACTCAAATAATTAATAATTGTTTTGATTAAACTCTTCTAAATTTGATATATTCTATATTGTAAGTTATATATTTAATATATTGTACAACTCATTCCCATGTTGATATTTTAAATTATCATATAAATCTCTTTATCAGTATCGATCTGTTTACCCATAACACACATTTTATCAGTGAGAAATTGTATTTCCCTTGACAGCTTATCTGTGTGAAGTCGATATCTGCTATATCGATTGTAGTACTTACTGTTTTTATATCGATATTACCTGAGACTATCCATCCCAAAGAAGTCTCCTGTAGTATCATTCCATTGAATTTCTGAATTTTTGTTTGTAAAATTTCAGGCATCAAATCAGATCCAATAATAATGTCGATTCTGCTTACAGTGTAGAATTACATTTGTAATTGAGTACGACATCTTTTAAAGAGAATATTAGAAGTCGATATCTGCTATATCGAGTGTAGTACTTTCAGTTCTTATATCAATATTACCTGAGACTATCCATCCCAAAGAAGTCTCCTGTAGTATCATTTTATTGAATTTCTGAATTTTTGTGCTCTTGTAGATCCAGATGAATGATATACTCTTTTCTTATTATATTTTATTATACAGATAGAATTTATTTTTAGCGACGAATTATTTCGGGTTTCCAGAAAAAGTATTACTTAATTTGAGAGATGTGTGCATATTTTTTTTATTTAATTATTTAATGAAGTGCTATGAGGGACACACTTTCAATGCACTATCTTACATACTAACTTACAAACTAACAAATTAAATTGAACATACTAATTAAATTGTTGAACAACAAAAAAATTTATTCAAAACCAATCATTCAAAACCAATAAAATAAACGATTAAAAATTGAAATCCGGGTCGACGGACCGGACGGCGTATAAAAATTGGCACGTACACTGTCTAAATTTTCGTTATCCTGGCCTTTTAAGCTAGATCAAAATTATTTTTACAGTTTTTTAAATATTGTTAAATATATATTAATTATTTATTTGAACTTACTTCACGTATTTCTAAAAATAAACGGAAATTATATATGCCCATACTTAGTATCGTCAGTAGTAGGCATGTCATCACAGCCAAGGCAAACCAATGCATCGTCATAAGACTTCTAAAATTAATAAAAAATATATTTATTATTTATTTCAAGTATTGTTAATATAATTTTAAATATTAAATATAAATTTTAAAATATTGTTGTGATTATTCCCACACTATTCACGTGTTCGTTTGCGATCAACTTGAATTTCTGTGGAACGTTTATTATCTTCTATACATTGAAGATAATATCTGTGTTTCAAACACACACTATTATTTTTAATAACAACAATATTTCAAAAACTTATTTTCCAACTAACTGACATTATTATAAATTATCACAGTTTACTTAAATATAAATACAATATAAATACAATATAAATACAAATAAATATAAATTTTAAATACAAATTCAGATACCAATCGCCTAAGTTCAAAATTTTTGCATGACGTGAGTTCTTGTAAACTTTATTTTAATTAAACTTTTTTTAATTTAAAATTTTTTTATTTAATTTTTTTTTATTTAAAATTTTATTATTTAAAATTTTATTATTTAAAATTTTTTTGTTTAAAATATTTTTATTTATAAATTTTTTTTATTAATTTTTTTTTTGCACGAATTTCTTTTATTCATGTATATTATATTCAAATACATTGTCTTGTCTACATATGGTTTATCTGAGGTTCTCCATTACATAGCACCTGATCAGAAAAATAATTAAGTATTAAATATTAACCTTAACAGCAAGACGCTATAAAAAACAAAAGTCGTATATCGCAAAAAAGGTACCAAATAGGAAAATCTCAGTACCAAGTATCTAGATACAAGCAAAAATATAATAACAGCAGAAAAACTTCAATTAAATGTGATCAATAAATAAAGTCATTAAAATACGTAAGCCCACGTTGTATACACAAGTGGCTTAAGTCGAAAAAAATAACAAAAACAATATGATAATAATAGAAAAAAGAAGAACTCGTAGAAAATTCTGTAGAGAAGAAAACACTAGATTTAATTTTTAACTGCCGCCTTAAATGAAATATTTGAATATGTCAGGTGCTGTTCACGATCTCTTCTTACCATGAGTTGTTATTATGTCGGCTTATTTTGATAATATACGCGTGCCTTGCAAAAATTTCCAAATAATGAAAAAATGTGATAGGCATTTGATTTAATTGCCTTTAAATATACGAATATATATACAATAGAAAACTTACAATCTCTTTTAAGCCACGGAAATCAGTTAGTTGATCATATATAATATAAATAAGAAGTCGAAACTATTCTCCTGATACCACAACGCGTTCAACTCCAAAGTGAGACACAAGACTTACTTAACGGTGATTGGAATATAAACTAGTAAATCTGTAGTAATGTCCAGGATAACTAAACACCTTTAGTCTCTTGAAATTAATCAAAGGTTATATTATTACATATCTTATGTGTATTCCTTATTAATGCGATGTGACTGTTTATTAAGATTTGATTTTGTTAAATTACTGATATTTTTTGAAAGTGAATTACTAGTTACAGCCCTTACTTGTAGGTAAGTGGATTTTTTAAAGTTAAAGTACAAGTACTCAAAATGTTGGTTTTCTAAGCATAAATAAAGTACTTATCATCAAATCTTGGTGAAGCATAAATAAAGTACTTATCATCAAATCTTGGTGATCTACTTATAAAAATATATCTTACGAACTCATCAAAATACATCGTGTGAACGAACACTGCAAGGCTTACTGCAGTTCTTTCTATTCATTGTTGTACAGGAGCCGACGTACAGAGACTGCGCATTCCTCTTAATCCTCATTGTAGAAATTGTGGAAACGTACAGGGAGAAGGAAACCAAAAAACACTTCTTTTGTGAATGCCTGGTTTTGGCGTTCAGAAGAAATAGAATTTTAGAAAACTACTTCTTTGACAGCTTCTCAGACTGTTCAACGATAAAGATAAAATACTAATTAAATAATCTAATCTCGACGGGATGGATTTAGTGTCTACACTTTTATACTAGAGATTCTTATGAGGGATGTGGTGGCAAAACGGCATTACCGTTCTTGAACGTAATTGGATAGAGAAGCTTTGAAAGGGTTGAAAGTTAGTTTGTAGTAAGAGAATGGTCAACATTCTTTGTATTTATATAGTTTCGGTGTAAAGGTTTCGAAAAGTAGTACTCCAACAATAAAAATGGTCGTTTTGATGTTGTATACTGGTATATATTATAAACTTCAAAGCGCTAAATCAAATTTGCGATATAATTTTTTATATAAATATTCTGTGATAGTAGTATAGGATGGATCGACTATTTATGTCTCTTGAGTTATCAATGAAGTTATTTTCCAAACTAGATTTAATTTCATTAAATTTAAAATTCTAAATCTAAATTTAAAAATTATTTGTTTGTACTCTTTCATAAAATAAAGTTGCATTAATTCTCAAAAACATATTATTATTATTTTTTCTTCTATTAATAAGTAATCTAAATTGAGGTCCGCGTTATGACAAAAACTAAAAGTTCATATATAGGCGTGTTATTATGTTTGTAAATATATATATATGCATATCAATATTTATATATTTTATGGGTCTCATATTAATGTTTTTTTTCTTTTGAAACAGATGTTTACATCTATTGAGGTTCATACAGAATTTCTGTTTTCTATCTTTAATTATGTAGTCGACGAGGCTCTGCATAAAATTTTCATATGAAAAGTATGCTAAGTAATCGTATTTAATAAAGAAATTTAAGAATTTCAAATTTTGATTTATGTATGAGTTTAAATTATGTACATAGATAACATATGAATGTGCTGGAAGCATCTCCCAGATTAACTGGTTTCACTGTACTCAAGATTTGTTGGTATTAAATTCTTCTTCTTTGTTTTATTTTTTCTTAACGAAGTGCTTTATATTTTCAAAACTATCTTATCGATTAAAGCTTTTGATTAATTTCAAGTTGCAGAGAGTTTACGTGAATCACAAAAATGCAACTAATTATATTAAATAAGTAAATAATTTTTTATTTCAATATAACTCATTTAAAAATAAGTGGATTTACTTAATAAGTCATGAACTA
The DNA here is from genome assembly GCF_002237135.1 of Teleopsis dalmanni. NCBI lineage: Eukaryota > Metazoa > Arthropoda > Insecta > Diptera > Diopsidae > Teleopsis > Teleopsis dalmanni. The sequence continues at coordinate 10,305 of NW_024031666.1, forward strand.
AATAAAAAAAAAACAACAAAAAGTTATTAAAATAAATAAAATGACTTAAAAATAAAATTAATAAAATTATGTTAAAATGTGTGAACAAAGTAAACCATATCTGTACCTTGCAGAACCCATTGTCATAAGAATTTTACGGAAATGATGTATGTGACAAGCTTGCAAAAGCGGTACTTTTATTCCAATATCAGAAATTGCGGAGTTTTATGGTGTATCTACTTGACTTGTCAAACTGCACCGACAGTATAAAATATCGAACTTATTCTAACACCACGGCCTATGTTATTTCTAATACCAAAGCCGTAAGGCAATCCTCGTAATTCATTTATGTCTACAACAAACATTATGGCAGCTTTCTAAGTCTTAATAAATCTGAACTAAGATTAAACACTCGGTTTATAACTGGAAACTGAGACTTTCTGTACATTCCGTGAAATACGGTATAAAATATCAGTCCATCTTCCACTTATAATAACAATTTAATGAACCCATAATATTTTTTTCGGTCATATCATCATAACCTATTTTAGTTGTTTGTGGTTTTTTCATGAATTTGTATAATTATAATATACTAGATTTCAATTTATTTTCAAATTAATAGGCATTAATTTATATGCTTATTAAGCACTCCAATTTACCTAATTCTCATTTCAAAATCTGCTCTATAAATAATTGAAGACGTAAGCAAAGATGATATTAGATATTAAACTGCATTAGGTGCTACAATATATTTAAAATTCAATTACTATATACTTAAAACCTTTAATTTAATAAAGATAAAAAATTACTGAAACTAATAAAAGACCAAATCTAGAAAAAAATGAAATAGTCAAATAAATGAAATTAAACTTATTTTTATTTAAATTATAAAATTTTAACGTAAATTCTATATATTTTGGACTGTTGATTTTATTTAGAAAAATTTTATTAACACCATGGTCAGCCTATAAAGTATCTCTGTACTGGTAAAGTGATATTGTTTGCTGTATCAGTGGAAGGAATTCAATTTAAAATGTTATTATCATTAGATTGTCTAAAAACAAATTCTTCGTGACATACTTTTTTAATTTCCAGAAACCTTTAATCATCTGATTTGCAATTGCTGCTCCTACGAAATTTTGAATGCTCGATAACCTTCATTGATACCAGTCTGGGTAAGCTGTATCTTATTTCATTAATTGATGGATGAGTGTTGAGACCTGACATTGGTCTTATATTTAAAAATGTGTTTTATAAACAACCTTGGTTTAGTTTTCCAGATTAGATTTATAAAAGTGTTGGATGTTTCTTGAAAGGATTATAGGGCAATTGTAATATACAATTAAGAGTGTAAACTTAACCACCGAAACATTTATAATGATTATTTTTAACAGGGAATACAGTTTTAATGAAATTTATATATCTTTGATATCGATCACGCTTGCCATTATCTTGTCTAAAAAATGGACCTTTATGAACATTTTTGTCCAAGATATATTTAAGTAAAAGAAACGTCTTTACTCTTACACCACGAATGATTGTTTCTAAGGATTGTTTTCTAAGTGCAAGAATTTGAATCTATGAACGATAAAGGCACGCTTTAAATAACCATGCTTTAAGTTTAGTTCCAATTCTTCTTTCCGTTTATAATGGTCACGTTTCTTTGAGACTTAAAGTGATTTTTTTTAAATGTTAAATTTTTATATATCATTAGAGCTTTCTTTAGCGCTTTAATACTTTTAGCATATATACATATTTAGCATACATTTTTTTTTATATTCAACCAATTAGGAGTTAATTGATTTAATTTCCAATACTTTTGTGTTTTTCCTTAATACCATTATAATATTATCTTGTAATATTATTTTGAACGTAATGCGAAAGGATCTGGCTCCACATTAGTGGAACAGTAATCTTGAGTTAATTTTATTTATTCTGGAAGTTCATCTTTTTCGTGTTCTAACTTAATCTATAGTGCGACTGCTTTAGTTTTGCCTCCTTCTTCCGTTTCTAGTCACGTTTTCAAATCATATATTTCTTCTTCCATCAAAAGTTTATCACCGTTCAAATGTTTATTTTCGCTACGCAAAAACTTAAATTCTTTTTCCATCTCAGTAATGCTTGTGTTGGAGCGCTTGAACTCAAATAATTAATAATTGTTTTGATTAAACTCTTCTAAATTTGATATATTCTATATTGTAAGTTATATTTTTAATATATTGTACAACTCATTCCCATGTTGATATTTTAAATTATCATATAAATCTCTTTATAAGTATCGATCTGTTTACCCATAACACACATTTTATCAGTGAGAAATTGTATTTCCCTTGACAGCTTATCTGTGTGAAGTCGATATCTGCTATATCGATTGTAGTACTTACTGTTTTTATATCGATATTACCTGAGACTATCCATCCCAAAGAAGTCTCCTGTAGTTAATGTCGATTCTGCTTACAGTGTTGAATTACATTTGTAATTGAGTACGACATCTTTTAAAGAGAATATTAGAAGTCGATATCTGCTATATCGAGTGTAGTACTTTCAGTTCTTATATCGATATTACCTGAGACTATCCAACCAAAGAAGTCTCCTGTAGTATCATTCCATTGAATTTCTGAATTTTTGTGCTTTTGTAGATCCAGATGAATGATATACTCTTTTCTTATTATATTTTATTATACAGATAGAATTTATTTTTAGCGATGAATTGTTTCGGGTTTCCAGAAAAAGTATTACTTAATTTGAGAGATGTGTGCATATTTTTTTTATTTATTTATTTAATGAAGTGCTATGAGGGACACCCTTTCAATGCACTATCTTACATACTAACTTACAAACTAACAAATTAAATTGAACATACTAATTAAATTGTTGAACAACAAAAAAATTTATTCAAAACCAATCATTCAAAACCAATAAAATAAACGATTAAAAATTGAAATCCGGGTCGACGGACCGGACGGCGTATAAAAATTGGCACGTACACTGTCTAAATTTTCGTTATCCTGGCCTTTTAAGCTAGATCAAAATTATTTTTACAGTTTTTTAAATATTGTTAAATATATATTAATTATTTATTTGAACTTACTTCACGTATTTCTAAAAATAAACGGAAATTATATATGCCCATACTTAGTATCGTCAGTAGTAGGCATGTCATCACAGCCAAGGCAAACCAATGCATCGTCATAAGACTTCTAAAATTAATAAAAAATATATTTATTATTTATTTCAAGTATTGTTAATATAATTTTAAATATTAAATATAAATTTTAAAATATTGTTGTGATTATTCCCACATTATTCACGTGTTCGTTTGCGATCAACTTGAATTTCTGTGGAACGTTTATTATCTTCTATACATTGAAGATAATATCTGTGTTTCAAACACACACTATTATTTTTAATAACAACAATATTTCAAAAACTTATTTTCCAACTAACTGACATTATAATAAATTATCACAGTTTACTTAAATATAAATACAATATAAATACAAATAAATATAAATTTTAAATACAAATTCAGATACCAATCGCCTAAGTTCAAAATTTTTGCATGACGTGAGTTCTTGTAAACTTTATTTTAATTAAACTTTTTTTAATTTAAAATTTTTTTATTTAATTTTTTTTATTTAAAATTTTATTATTTAAAATTTTTTTATTTATAAATTTTTTTTATTAATTTTTTTTTTGCACGAATTTCTTTTATTCATGTATATTATATTCAAATACATTGTCTTGTCTACATATGGTTTATCTGAGGTTCTCCATTACATAGCACCTGATCAGAAAAATAATTAAGTATTAAATATTAACCTTAACAGCAAGACGCTATAAAAAACAAAAGTCGTATATCGCAAAAAAGGTACCAAATAGGAAAATCTCAGTACCAAGTATCTAGATACAAGCAAAAATATAATAACAGCAGAAAAACTTCAATTAAATGTGATCAATAAATAAAGTCATTAAAATACGTAAGCCCACGTTGTATACACAAGTGGCTTAAGTCGAAAAAAATAACAAAAACAATATGATAATAATAGAAAAAAGAAGAACTCGTAGAAAATTCTGTAGAGAAGAAAACACTAGATTTAATTTTTAACTGCCGCCTTAAATGAAATATTTGAATATGTCAGGTGCTGTTCACGATCTCTTCTTACCATGAGTTGTTATTATGTCGGCTTATTTTGATAATATACGCGTGCCTTGCAAAAATTTCCAAATAATGAAAAAATGTGATAGGCATTTGATTTAATTGTCTTTAAATATACGAATATATATACAATAGAAAACTTACAATCTCTTTTAAGCCACGGAAATCAGTTAGTTGATCATATATAATATAAATAAGAAGTCGAAACTATTCTCCTGATACCACAACGCGTTCAACTCCAAAGTGAGACACAAGACTTACTTAACGGTGATTGGAGTATAAACTAGTAAATCTGTAGTAATGTCCAGGATAACTAAACACCTTTAGTCCCTTGAAATTAATCAAAGGTTATATTACTATATATCTTATGTGTATTCCTTATTAATGCGATGTGACTGTTTATTAAGATTTGATTTTGTTAAATTACTGATATTTTTTGAGAGTGAATTACTAGGTACAGCCCTTACTTTGTAGGTAAGTGGATTTTTTAAAGTAAAAGTACAAGTACTCAAAATGTTAGTTTTCTAAGCATAAATAAAGTACTTATCATCAAATCTTGGTGATCTACTTATAAAAATATATCTTACGAACTCATCAAAATACATCGTGTGAACACTGCAAGGCTTACTGCAGTTCTTCCTATTCATTGTTGTACAGGAACCCACGTACAGAAACTACGCATTCCTCTTAATCCTCATTGTAGAAGTTGTGGAAACGTACAGGGAGAAGGAAACCAAAAAAAACACTTCTTTTGTGAATGCCTGGTTTTGGCGTTCAGAAGAAATAGAATTTTAGAAAACTACCTCTTTGACAGCTTATCAGACTGTTCAACGATAAAGATAAAATACTAATTAAATAATCTAAACTCGACGGGATAGATTTAGTGTCTACACTTTTATACTAGAGATTCT
>NW_024031667.1:0-15343 GCF_002237135.1 Teleopsis dalmanni
AAAAAATTCCAAGAAAAATACTTTGTATCTTTTGAAATAATGAGTAAATGAATTGCTTAAACGAACACACAACAAATTTGGTAGCTTGGAATATTTTTCTATTTTAAGTTAAGAGCAATGCAATTTTAAGAATTTTTACTAACAATTTTGCACAGCATATATATATTCTTGATAAGATTCCAATTAGTGTAGTTATTTAATCATTTCAAAGATACTTAACTTTTGAATAAAAAATTAAATTCATTGTTAAAAACTTCGATATTTTTTATTAGACATTAATTTGTCGAGATGCAGTAAAACAACTCAACTAGTTAAAAACCTACAAAAAAATACATTGCGTTCACTTGAGAAAGAAAATGTTTAAAGTAGAAAACACAACTTAACTCTAGCTAAATGTGCACCTAAGGAAGATAGATATTTTAGATATTATAGAATATTCAAACTCATGCTAATCTTCTGCGACTTAATAGAAATCGCCTAAAATGGAGAAGCTGTGACATGTATTCGCAATGCAATTTTCAAGATAAAGAAGAGGCGTAAAGAGAGGTTTTGAAGATACCTGGAATTAAAAGAGAGTAAAAGTGTTCAAGTGCACTTGCTCAAATAGCTTCAACATAATAATTAAGGAATTCCAAAATGGATATTTTGAAAAAGTCATGTTGTCCGAATCTGGAGTAGTTGACATTTTAAATAGCGAAAATAATAGATGTACTTCATAATATGAATTATTAAAACTCAAGATAATGTTCTACTACACTTTAATAGAAATCACCCACAATAAGCCCCTCCATTGTCTAGAGGCAACAATAGCATCTATTCTCTTATTTTTTAAATATAGAAGATTTACTGAACTTTTTAGAAAAATATTACAAATTCAAGGAGTTCCAAAATGGATATTTTGAAAAAGTCATGTTGTCCGAATCTGAAGTAGTTGACATTTTAAATAGCGAAAATAATAGATCCACTTCATAATATGAATTATTAAAACTCAAGATAATGTTCTACTACATTTTAATAGAAATCACCCACAATAAGCCCCTCCATTGTCTAGGGGCAACAATAGCATCTATTCTCTTATTTTTAAAATACAGAAGATTTACTGGACTTTTTAGAAAAATATTCCAAATTCAAGGAGTTCCAAAATGGATATTTTGAAAAAGTCATGTTGTCCGAACCTGGAGTAGTTAATATCATAAATAGAGAAAATAAAAAATAAAATACTTAAGATTGATTATTAAAACTCAAGACTTAGATTTTAGTAGAAACTTTACGTTCTACACAGCACCCTAATAGAAATCACCCACAATAAGCCCCTTCATTATTTAGTGGCAACAATAGCATCTATTTTCTTAGTTACAACAAATAGAAGATTTACTGCACTTTTAAGAAAAATGTATTGAAATAGATGTTTTGAAAAATTCATATTGTCAGAGGCTTGAGTAGTTGATATATTAAAAAGAGAAAATAATATGTGATAAAAAAATGTTTATAGTAATATGGAATAAATAATTATACACAACAGCTTATTAATGAAGTAATTTATAAATTAAAATTTAAATTACTTTAATTTAATTTAATTTCAACATCCCAAAGATGGTTGGTCCTTGAAACCATTTCGTATTCCTCATTAGTGTTGAATTGATAATTAATTCTTTGTAGAGCTTTCATCATATATATAAATATTTATTTAAATTGTATTTGTAATAAATAATAACAAAAAACATTATGAATAAAAATCAAATTAAAGTAATTTATTTCATAATGAGTATTGTAATTAATATTCATATCTTAAAAATTTACAATCATATCATATATTGCATATCCATATAATTGGCAACTCTAGTACTTTATATGTTAATATACTTAACTTGTCAATTATACTAAAGATTCTTTATTCGTCTTGTAATTGCTTAAAATTTTTAATATTTGTTAACATTTAAAAAAGTATTACCCTGAAAACTGGCACCAACTATTGAAGAAAACTGGGACAAATAAAAATTCCATAAAATCCAGAACGCAACTTCTCCGCATCTTTTTTGCTTATACCAATCGAATTCTATTAAATTTATATCAGAAAATGTTAAGATTGCTAATAGCATTAAATTGTACGGGTTAACTTAGGAGACTATCTTCATGAATAGACGGCCACAATGCATAATTGTCTCTTCCAACAACACTAATTAATATAAAATAAATACGGTACACACACATAAAATTATTTATATGTTTAACTTCTATAAATTTATTTATCAAAACATATAAAGAAAAAAATATTAATAAAGTTATACGAAAACTTTTTGACAGATACATTTTACATTAAACAATTCATTACGCTCGTATCAGCTTTATTAATGTATTGTAAGTAAAGTTAAATTACAATTGGATGAGAATTATATCTCAATTTGTATATGTTAACAGTGCTGCTTATTAATAGAATATATATGTTATATCTGTATAATTTCGATATTTATTTATACAAAAAACTCCTAGTTATTATTATTTCACAAGTTCAAAATAACTGACAAAATTAAAATGTTAATTCTTCTTTATATGTCATCTGTCATCCTTGGCAGAGTTGCCAACAATATAATTCTCATATTCTAATAAACTTATTAACTATTTCACTTAATAATTATATTTTAGTTTGATATATTTCATCACTTTTCAGCAGCATTATATTTTACTGTTGATAAAAATATACTTATCTGGTAAATCTTTATTATGTTTGGCGTCCTTATCAAGGCTGTCCAAATATATCATATTTCAGCAAATTTTTCTCTGTAATACTTTGTTAACATTACATTATATTATTTTTATATTGTCTTAAATAAATATATTACGACGTTTTAAATAATTTATTACATTATCATTATTTGTTATTATTATTATTTCTCCGGTCCCTAACCTATTTAGTGATTTGTATTGGCCCAAAATCCTATCGATTCTGAACAGCACTGGTCTAAACAATTGTGCAGAGAATGGGTGTCAGGGTACCAGACAAATTGCGGGTGGATTAATATTTTTAATCCAAACTGCATAAATTTTAGGTATTTCCCTATCCATGAATGATGTTTGGCATTTTCTTTGAGAAACACCTAAATATTTTATTTGATCAGCTTTGGCCATTCCTATTTGAGTGAATAAATCACTTTGACCACTTGATAAAAATATAAGCATACGACATTGTGTGGTGTATGCTTATAATAAACAGTTTTCTTGAATCCCATCAAGCTGATAACTTAACCTTTATATTAATGAATATTTGCTTACCAATCACTAAGTTAGTTCATCCCATTTGTATCTCGTTTTATTGCATTTGATATCGTTATTAATAACCCGTTTCTCATTCCCAGACAACATTTCAAAAATGGATTATTTTGTTTCATATCTTATATCTGGGGGTGTGAAATTAAGTAAGGTATTTTACGCGGATGTTGGAAAGTTATGAATTTAATTACTCAACGATCTTAGGAGTTTCTATTTGACCATTCGTATAAATCAATGCAATTATTTTGTCTGCTTGTTCTGTCAATACATTATTACATTATTTGTTTGAACATTTCTAACTTTTTGATAGAGAAAAAATAAGATATGACGGAAAACTAACTTCGTTGCTAACAAAAATTATTGCTCTATATCAAGCCAAATTATATTACCTGACAAAAATATGGCTTAAATCTGAATTTGAGTGCTAATAGTTTAATTTAAGTTCTTTGCTGAGGGAAATTTCTCATAACAAAATTAAGGATAGTAAAGGAATGTAGAGAAGCAATCGACGAGCTAAATCGGTTGCTAATATCACCCACATCTGCGTTTGTGGCCATAGGAACATGGTAGGGAATGAGAAAGCTGACAGTTTAGCCAGGTTAACATGGCCCACTTATAATAAAAGTAAATCCTCGGAACTCATCAAAAAAAACCGCGTGAACACTGCAAGGCTTACTACAGTTCTTACTGGTCATCGGTGTGTAGGAACTCACGCAGAGAAACTGCGCATTCCCCATAACTCTCACTGCAGAACTAAAAAGAGAGAACCCGCAGGAGAAAGAAAACATAATACATTTTCTCTATGAATGCCCTACTAGGGCGTCCAGAAGATATAGGTTCTTAGGAAAATACTTCTTTGATAGTTTATCAGACTGTTCATCGGTGAAGACGAGAAACCTATTTAGTCTCTACTCTTCTATACTAGGGTTCTTGCTAGGAATGTGCTAGCAAAACGATGAAAAATCGCTAATTATCTAATGGCCCGTCACTGCAACCAACCAACCAATAATTCCTTCTACTGGAATTATTTCTTCTTATTGTCATAGAAATTTATTGAAACCAAAATTATCTGATTTTTAAGATAACAAATGTCTTCATCAACTTTATTTTAATTATTTATTTAAGTATATAATTCAGAACTATTGCAATTGATAGTGTAATAAAAACTAAAACATCATGTAAAATTTATGACAACAAAGTTTTTAAATAAATTTAAAAAAATCTATAAAAATCTGTAAAATTTATGGGCATAAAAGCAATTGACCCACATTTATAAATATTTATTGTGTGCACATAAAAAGATTACGAGTACACGGAAATATATTTACAAATAATTGAATAAAAATTTATGGATTGCCTATGCAGCGTGAAGGCAAGTCACTGCCGCAGACTGTAATAGGGTTTTTAGGCGTATAAAACCATAAATAAAAATTATTAAAAATGTAACAACAAAAAAATTTATACTAAAAAAGACCAAACGACGTAACAGCAACGTGACGACAACGACGTCACAAATCATAAATTCATTCACAAATTTATGGAATTTGCTTTAAAGACTGTACCTCGAATAGTGAATACCCAAAGCACGTTCAATCATCAATTGGCCAACAACGATAATCCAAACATTCTGTTATTTGGGTTGCATGAGCATGAGTAACTCGCTTGCACGTGTATGGCAAAGCGTTGGAATGTGTACTACAATACCTCACTAATGCAGGAAGAAACACTTTCACATCACACATCGCGACAATTATAGTAAAACACTATTTGGATGGTCAATGGACAGAATAAAGAACCAAAACGTAAGACAGTGTGCATTATATCCGAGCAAAATGAAGAGCTTAAGCTGATATGCACTAGCATTAGTACTCTAAAGTTGGTAGTAGACACTCTGAGATAACACTTGTGTTTAATATTACGTCTGTTCCACAAGCTACTCGTAGTAACTTTAAGTACACAGTGTTTGCTGCGTTCCACCAGCAAATTTTCGAGTAAATGAGATCATCTGAGACAGCGTAACATCCCTGTCGAAATTTGAAAATGCTACACAGACTTTAGTCGCACATTTTATTTCAAGTAAAATTTGTGTTGATGTGTGAATTAGCTGTTTTGACTGATATTCTCACCAGAGTTTACACAAAGCTATTCCATGAAAATCTGTGTAAAGAGCGTAATTTGGCACTTTATTTGTGTTACGCTCTCAGTTTGTACTTCACTTGTGTTTTACTTGATTTTTACTATGAGTAGCTCGTGGAACAGACCTATTAATTAATTTGTATAATTTAAGAAAGTATCCTTTCACCACAGGAAAAGTAACAACCTTATTTCAATTTTAAGTCATTCAACTTGAAATAATTAAGAAAAAAATTATAAGATGTTATAATGTTACTTTGATGGAATACATATTATATTTAAAAAACAATACAAAAAACGATTTGAAGATATTATAGTATTGTAGTATTAAACAACAACGAAAGCTGTGTTTGAGGAACGCTGCCATTAAATTAAAAAAGCAAAACAAAAAAATTTGAAGATATGAGTATTGTACATCAGTAAAAGCTTTGTTTAACGATCGCCACCATTAACGTATAACTCAACCGCACAATGTTGCTAATTACCAGATATAATATTTCATATAAAGTATGTTTTGTTAAATAGAATATACTCTTAAACCTAAAATATAGCTACTCCCAACGACGCTTACTTAAAAGTGCTTTCACTTTAGTACTTACTGTCTTAACACTTCACATTTAGTGTAACTCAATTAGCGATATTTGCACATCTACAATTAAGTGTTTATACTACAACAACGACATCAAGTGATGAAGAGTACAAAAGAAGGAAAAATTAAAGGAATAGTCAACATTATAAGTTGTTTAGAGATAATAAATAAATTGTTGTTTTATGGAATTAAATTATTTATAAATTAATAAAAATTGAATTTTACATAATTGAGACTTAAGCCTACTTCCAAAAAGAATAGTTAATATTATAAGTAATTTAAATATAACAAATAAATTTTATGGAAGTGAATTATATATGAATTAATAAAAATTCAATACAACATAATTGAGCCTACCTTCAAAAACTTTTTTGGTAGTTTGGTGAATGTTTTTTTTTTGACAACATTTCTAAGAATTTGTTGTGTGTTCGTGGTGTTCGTTAAGGCGGTGCCAAGGTAGATAAAATCCTTGACAGATTCGAAATTATAGTCGCCAACCACTAGCTCTACATCCGAGCAACACACTTTTCTACTAGTAACCCTCATACACCATTAAACCCATTCTTGCAGATTCGTTTTCGATAGCTGCAAAAACAGCTGTAACATCGTATTGCGAGTTTTATTTGATATTTTCACATATACTATATGTTCTCATTAATTTATTTTTTAGCTCACAATTAAAGTCACTAACACCATTCAGTAATTTCGAGTTCTTTCACTTCGTTATGTTATAATAAATTATATATGTTCACCTGTACGTGGACATGTTTGTGTGTATAACGTGCATTGCCATCACTAAAGTAAACAATTACAAACACTTTCCATAATGGCTATTAAAGCAACAATAACAACAACAACAACAGCAACAACAACAACAACAATATCAACAATAAATTGAATATAAAATAAAATTTAATTCATTGTATTTCATTGCTGCATACGATAGTGTATTTTTTTTTTTGTTTTTTTTGTAATTTACTTTATTTTTATATTATCACATTTTGGATTTTTTGTTGTTCTTGCTTTTGTGTATTTTGGTTTTAAAATGCCCGCGCTTTATTGCCCGCCTTCAGCCATGCAGGCCAAACATCAAATACCAAAAGGTAAATAAACATTACGGTTAATTTACAAACATACAAACATACAAGCATGCATGCACATTTAAGTGAATACATGCGTACAAATGCGAGCTCATGCTTGTAGTTTTGTTTGTGTGGTGTAGTGCGGTGTGGTGTGTACACATTTGAACAAGTTTTGGAGGCTTAAATAAGTGCGCGTGTAAACACTTAACATTGTTTTCGTTATGATTATTAATGTGGTCGAGTCAAAAATTTGTGTCAAAAATTTATCTAACTGTTTAATAAATAAAAAGAAAATATCAAGTAAAAAAAAAAATGCCATATATATACATTAATGTTATAAGAGCATATAAACAAAATAATGTAATAATAATAAAGAGACTAGAGCAATGCAAACACAATCAATCAAACAGAATTGCATTTCTACAGGGTAAGACGACTATAAAAGCAAGTATAAAAATGAGAAAAACAGCCTACCCCGTAATCGAAGCCAAACGAGGTATTGGTAGGAAACAATTTCCATGGCTGCAAAACATTCGTCAATAGACCCAAATATGAGAGGTTAGCAGTCTTATAAATATGTCTAGATGCAGACAACAATACGCAGAAATCGTAAAAAATTTGTAATTGTGTTTATCAAAAGCTAATTAAACAATATGGTATTATGTTGTATGATCACCAATATTCGAAATCGAATTGGCAAATAAAGAAGAAGAAGACAATTCATTGCATTATCAAGAAAATATTATTTTCTTTAAGAAATAAGCTTTAAATAAAATAAAAAAAATTATTTATGTGCATTCTATGAGTAGTTAAAGGTTGCAAGAAGTGTGCGAGTTTGAGTAAATTGATGATAAATTGAGAGAAATGGTAAATTATGTCGATATGGCAATGAATATTGGTATTTACCAGAATTTCGAGTAGGGAAAATAAGATAAATTTTAAGTAAATTAGGTGTTACAATTGTAGAAATTTTAAAAAATGTTTAATAAATAAATAAATTTGAAAACTTTTAACCAAAAATTATAAATAAGTACAATAAATAAATATTTTCTTAAGTGCAGTCCAAAAAATCCCTAGAAAATTTCAATTCACTTTACCTTCATTTACTCGAACTCGCACACGGCCGTAATTGTTTACAACATGGTTGTTGTCTTGACTAAGACCGCACAATTGCATTTAAATGCATGTCGTATGAGTGACTTAAAATGTATAGTTCAGTGTTACGCTATTTGCCTCTAGCAAATATTCAATGGGTTAAATTTATTTATTAATTGGGATCATTAGAAATGAGAGTTACATATAGTCCGGTGAATTTGAAACAACAGTGATTAAAAGGTGAGAAAATGTTTGTAAAAAGGTGAGGGACACAACTTTAATTGAGAAATTCGATTTTAAAATTACTATTCATATTTCGTAATATTGGATATTAAATTACTAAATTTTCAAAATAGTTGAGCAACCAAAAATATAGTTGATGATATGAAAATTATCGACTTATAGGTCGACTCGCACAATTATTGTACATTATAACATTTTTATAATTGTAAGAGTAAAAACAGAAATCATTGTTAACACCAAAATGATAATACTGGATAATACTGGAATTACCTAAAAAGTTCACTCTATGTCTGCCTAGTGTTGGAAATGTAAAAATAAGGTATTCTAGTCTTCATTTTCTTTATCTTTGCACCTGTTACAGTATTAATGAGAAGGTATTTTCAACCTAAGCATATTTACCAAATAGTCAGTGACTGGTGACATAAGTCACGAATTTACATAAGTCCTGAATAAATTCTAAATTGCTAGAAAGAATAAATTGTTTAATTTTATCCTATCAAGTGTCCGCCACATTAATCAAGACGTCAGCCAAGTACCTTCTTCAATATTAATTTTTAAGTGTCGAAATGCATTCATCTGTTTACGTCCAAGGTGATGTTAATAATTCCGATTCGTTAATTCAAAGATCTCGTAGATCCCTTTAGTTTCGTAATAAAAAAAGACACATATAGGCGTACTATAAAAATTTTCCTAATGTCGTTAAAACCTTAGAGGCAATTCTTAGCAATCATTGATGTTATCAGCACCCAATACATTGACTTAATACCATTGACTTAGATAGCGTGATAAACATTGGAGTAATCAAGGAGACGAACAAACGATTTTTAGTCCTAAAATCTTTAAGAAGCTGACTTTTTCGTAAACTTGGAGCCATTCTTCTCTTAGATTTGTTCTCCCCTTTTTTACTACATGAGTGATTTTTACTTAATTATAGATGAAAGTCGTGTTTTAAATTCACGAAAAAAAATAGAGTCACGGAGAGGAGACTCACGGCGACGGAGTCAAAAACAAACTGTGAACCTATTTAGAGTTTTTAAATACACAGATTGCTAAATAAATGATCATAAGAATGTACTCTAAAGCAGGATGGAACTGATTATAGAAATGTGGAATTAGTGCACTCGTCAAGTTAGGCTCAATCTCTTACCTATCGCTTTTATACAAATATGCGATGTTGTCTTTCTTCTGCATCCTCAATTAGAAATTAACACTATTTCTAATCATAATAGTTGAAAGGAAAAGAAAGAATTACACATTGAGATTAAAATACTATAGTTATATTCTGATAGTTCAAAATATGATCACTCAGTGAAAATCGTTTGTATTAACGTTAATGTATATACTTTACAGGTTTACCTTTTTGAGGATCTTAGCAAACTCAAGCACCTCCCTCTCAAGTTAATTTTTGGCTTTGCGAAAAGGTTCAAGGTGTTTTTTAAGCTTCTAAGTTTTTTCTAAGGTAACATAATGGGTCAAGGGGCTGAAGTGAATTCTTTAGATCACCAGTATTACTTAAACTAATTTTTATATTAGTATTTATGTATATAAAAATTAAAAGTGAAAAGTGAACCGATTGTCGAGCACAACAGCTAAGAAAGAGTAAAAGTGTCCAACTGCACTAACTCAAAAAAACCTCAACATAAAACCATAGTGCTATGGTTTTTCATCACATTGTCGATGCTGCAATCATTTGCTTTCCTATCAGATTAAATTGCAGTACATTAAGATTCACTTCCATTAAGAATTTAATTAAATTCAAAAAAAATTGACGGAAAAGTTTTCAATTTTCATTGCAATAAAACATAGGTGGCAACGCTATAAATTAAAATAAAAACTATTTTTAAAAGTTTCAACCGAAAAATAACGAATAACAAAATATAATAATTAATTTAGTAATTAAGTAATCATTCAAAAAACAAAACTTCATATTCCTTTAATTCAAAGTCATAAACTCTCTAAGGCTATTAAGAGAAGTACTTACTTCACTGCGTCTTCCTTATTCCTTCATCCTTTTTGCTCTTGCATTATTTATAGTTAAAGTTATTAAACAAAAACTCATAAATGCGCGTATTTGTATACATGTGCATGTGTGTTGTGTGTATGTGTGTATGGGTGCTTGTATAGAAACATTTATGTTGCAGTCGTAATAAGTGTGATTAATTTTTACACTTGCCACAAAAACTATAAACAGAAACTATTATAAGAGTATCTGCGGAAATGTCAGCAATGTTTATGGCGATGCTGTGTTAACCCATTTCGGGTTAACTTCACCAAATGCAAACACAACAAGAGGACTTTCAATAGCAGCAGCAACAACAACAACAAAAACAACAGCAACAACAATATATGCAACAAATATTAAAACAGGATTGTACAATTTTTAACTGGAGTTTAAAGAAAAGGCAGATAATGAAATATATACACGTATATATGGTATATATACTAAGCCTTATGTATATGCATAAATGCACATAAAAGTTTTTATATATATATTTGCATTGAAAAGCATTCACTGTTTTCCTTAACTTTTAGCAGTATTATGAAAAATAGGAGCAAAAAACGCGCCAAACATGTCCTACCTCATATAAGCTCGCAGTGTGCACAACAGGGTTTGTGCTGGTAAGTGCACACAACACAACACCAATACATACACACACATAAGCAAAGAATCACCAGTTCGCCATAGCAAACCATGTGCAGCTTGCAGTTTACAGCTTACAGCTTTTGCACTGCTTTTATCGTAGCCTTTACGTTTAACATGCAGCAATGCGCGTTCTGATTTCTTCCATTTTCCATTACTACGAATCTTGCAGATTTTACTACGTTTTATTGATTTTTTTCCAGTTTCTTACTCTTCCATGCTTGTTACAATATGTAAAGCCTGCATTGCTAGTCGCGTGATACGCATGCAGCCACATCCTTGCATGCCAGCATAAATTTTAGTTTCACAACTTCGTTGTTCGTTGTGTGGGAGTGTATGTATATGTGTATGTGATACACTCTTCTTTGTATCTGTTATAGCAAATATTTTTATATAAAAGTATAGCATCGCATACAGCATACATAAACGCTTGCCGCCCAGCCAGGTCATGTGCACCAACAACAAATTCCATTGCAACAACTACAAAAGTATGAACTCAACTAAAATGTGTAAAAAAACAAATGCAAAAAAAAAACAAAAAATTACATTAAAATCAACGCGAAAGAGCGCGCCATATTCATTCCTGATGTCAATATTCGTTTCATTTTCCACTTGATTCCTTTGCGTTGTTTTCAAAATGCCAACGCTGCCTTACAAATGCATGCTGAACTGAAACAAATCAAACCACACCAAACCAAACCAAACCACACAACAAAAACTTTGCACAGCTTTATGTGTTCTGATACAGTACAGCCCAGCCTAGCCCAGCCAACAACCTGCATGTTTGCCTACTCGTCCGCCGCTTACCTTTATACTCACTCGTATATGCACTGCTAGCTGCTAGCACTAATGCTACGGCAGGCAACAATAATACCCAAGCAATAACAAACACATCAGTTTGTACACACAATAGATCAGTGCATAGCGTGCATAGTGTGTTTGAAGGGAACACACACATACATATATAGAAATGGGGAGACTTGTAGATTCATTCGTTAAAGCTTTAGCTCTTTCGCTGGGATGCAGCTTGTATGCGCTGCTCACATTCCACTCCATCTTTCTACGAGCATGAAAGACTTCTTTTTTCTTTTCAGAGTTGCAGTTTCACAAATTTTTTTTCACTTTTATTCTTTTGTTTTTTGAATTTGTATAATTCTTTTTTTTTTATTTTCTATTTTACTTCTGCATAGAGTAGCGAACATTGACCTCTGACGTTGAGCTGCATGATTTTATGGTTTGAGCATTGATGCTGCTCATGCTGCTGCTGCTGCCGTTGCCGTTGCCGCTGCTGCTGCTGTTGTTGTTGCTATCGTTGCTGTCGTTGCTGTTGCTGTTGCTGCAGATGATGTTGCTTGCTTGTGCTCGTGGTGTTTGCACGACGAATTTTGCTTCAAAGGCAAAGGCATGCAAAGGATGCCAGCTAACAGTCGTTGGTATGAAGTTGGTTATAAGCAGATTTGTGTATTTGTTTAAATTGTGGTATGAAGCACAACAGCAAAAATTAAAGCTTTTCAATTTCTTCATTGTTTTTGTTCCTCTTTTTTTTTTTGCTTTTTGTTGTTGCATTCTTTACAACTTTTGTTGTTTCCTCAATGTTGTTGTTGTTGTTGTGGTGGTTCTTTTTGTTTTTGTTTTTGTAAAGCAAGTGACATTTACACAAATTTTGAGCTGCTTTCTAGGTTGAGTGAAGTGCTTGAAAAATTTAATTGTTAGTTTAAAAGAAAAAGTGATAAAACTTTATAAGATAATGCGATTACCTTTGCTTAAAAAACATACACACGCGCACATATTTACACATTTATTTTCTATGCATGCACATTTTTAAATTATTATGGTTATAACCATAAAAAACCCCTTTTCATCTAGGAATGAGAATGGGAATTACAAATTCTTCTTGGCAATTTTTATCTTTAGGAGTTTATGTAGTTTTTTCACTTCATTGAATGTGTTTATAGTAATTTAAAATTTAAATATACAAGAAAATGATATTAGTTTTATTACTTGTAGTATGAACTAATATTTTATATATAAAAAAAATTTGTTTCTAAATTACCACCTCTGAAATCTTCTCAACTCGTTTCTAAGAGGTGGTTAGTAGATTCAAGTTTTATATTATAGCTTTCGATGCTTTCCTCTTACTACAAGGCACACAAAAAAAATATTCTGAAAAACTATTCTAAATAGTACACCTCAAGGTGCATCCACACTAAAGCGATCGCTTGTAATGGTACTTGCAGTACCTTCAGGCGAAGCTATTGAGGAAATAATAAAGAGTAATTTCTCGCTGGACTCCCAGTGGAGTAGAGCACTATAACCATAGTAGGTTTTTTGCTGACGACATTGACAACTATTAAGTATTAGCTAATAAAAATTTTTCGTGTTATAAACGTATATTTATATGACTACCAGATTCAAATATTATGGTATACAGTAAATACCATTATATCTAAATATGTTTTCCAGATTTTTTCTTTGTTTCTATTATATTCCTAAATATCTAGGTATATGTTTTTTTCAGAGTTTTTCTCTGTCGCCGAATTTAATATAATAATGCAAAAATGATATACATATGTTTTAGTTGTGCGAGAATATATTTAATCAGTTATTCATCTGTGTGCATTTTTATTTGTAGTATCACTACCTGATAAGTCTTACATTAATCACGGAGACGGACAGTTAATTTGAATCTTAAACAAACACATATACTAACAACCAACATAAGTTTAACATACTAACAAACCATGCTAATAAAATGATCACCCTAGTTGATTCAAGTCTAGAAGATCTAGTTTACTATTCTCAGAAGATTCACATCCAAACAATCCAAGCATGTCAATGAAAGCATGATATAAATGAAGCAGGTTACAGATATTAACAAGAAGAAATAACAAAATAGAGCATAAAAATGATCCATAGAATCTAAAGTCACCCACATTCGTGCTGACTACACAAGGATTTTTTATAAATGCTCAATAACAAAAATGGATGCAATGGCTTCTGTTGTGATATGTTGATTTAATGCACATATTCCTTGATTGATTCTTCGAAAGATCTATGGTACCTTACGCGTTGGCAACTAGTAATGAATTAGGTGATACAATGAGCTGTATGAGTAATAATATAATATTGACATAGTGAAGCACATTAAAATTTAGTGGTTTCGCTGGCGTGATCATGTCGTCATGTCGTACGACTGAAAGAAAATGTTCCTGCTAGAAAGGTCATTAACTTGGTGCCCTCTAGAAGAAAACGTCGTAGAGGACATTCTATAAAAATTTATTTACATCCAACAGTCTATCAGTTTTTTACAGGTAATTATTATTTACAATCGTCATGAACTGTTATAATGTATATGTAGAATAATTAGAATTTAAATCCTTGGTTCAATAAACAGAAAAAAATAATCTAGTAATGTATCTGCTTACCTTTCTACTTTGTTAATATTACGGAAATAATAAGTACTTACTTACTTAGTTGGCCATTACAGACGTGTGTCGTCCTTGGCCGCGTCGAGTAGCCTCCGCCAGTCAGCCCGATTAGTTGCCTTCTGACGCCAGTTGGTAGTACCGAACGCCCCCAAATCGTTGGTCACCTGGTCCTTCCACCGAAGATGCGGACATCCTCTACCGCGTTTTCCACCTGTGGGTACTGAATCAAATACCTTTCTAGCCGGACCACTTTTTTCCATTCGCACGACATGACCAAGCCAGCGTAGCCGCTGAATTTTTATGCGTTTAACTATGTCAATGTCGCGGTATAGCTCATACAGCTCATCGTTCCATCTTATTCGATACTCGTCGCCAACGCGTAAGGGACCATAGATCTTCCGAAGAATTTTTCTCTCGAATGCTCCTAACGCCCTCTCATCACTGTTGGTAATTGTCCAAGCTTCTGCACCATACAGAAGGACAGGCATGGTAAGGGACTTGTAGAGCGTGATTTTTGTTTGTCGAGAGAGGGCTTTATTTCTCAATTGCTTACTTAGCCCGAATTAACATTTGTTGGCAAAAGTAATTCTTCGTTGAATCTCTAGGCTGACGTCATTTATGGTGTTTAAGCTGGTTCCTAAATAAACAAAGTCTTTCACAACTTCGAACTTATAATTGTCAACAGTGACGTAGGTCCCAAGACGCTCTGGGGATTTGTTTGTTGACAGAAAGTACTTTGTTTTGTCCTCATTTACCACAAGACCCATTTGCTTTGCCTGTTTTTCTAAGTTAGAAAATGCCGCACTGACGACGCGGGTGTTTAGACCAATGATATCAATATCGTCGGCATACGCAAGCAGCATCA
>NW_024031668.1:0-15335 GCF_002237135.1 Teleopsis dalmanni
ATTTCAGAATCAGTCCACATATATATCGGATGTTCATATTCCAAATCCTTTCTTACCTTTACTACCAATTGTGCTCCTAGTAAAGCCGCACATAACTCAAGTCTTGGTATTGTCTGCGCATTTAGTGGAGCGACGCGTGATTTTGAACAAAGTAACTGAACTGAGATAGTTCGATCAGTCATTTCGGATCTGATGTAAATGGCAGCTCCATAGGCCCTTTCGGAGGCATCAGTAAATACATGAATCTGAGTATTCCTTGGTTGTTTATGATGAAATATATGTCGTGGAATCTTTACATTGTTTACTTCACATAAGCTCTGATGAAAATGGGTCCATTGAGTATGCATTTCAGCAGGCAGAGCTTCATCCCACGATAGTTTTAACTGCCCCAATTTTTGAACAAATATTTTCGCCTTCACTACTACTGGAGCCATTAATCCAAGCGGATCAAAAATGTGCGCCAAGTCGGAACTTACGGTCCTCTTTGTTATTTTGCTGTTTGTAGGTCCGTTAGTTTTTATTGAAAATTGATCAGATTTTGGTAGCCAGATAAGGCCTAGAGTTTTTACTGTCTTATGTGACTCACTGCTGACATCGAGATCCACTTCTTGATCTTCTGGAGCGAGTCCTTGAAGTAGTTGGGCATTATTTGCGCACCACTTGCGAGGTTTGAAACCAGCTGTCGCCAATATTTTAATAAGTTGATCCTTTGTTGCAATTGCCTCCATGAGACTGTCTGAGCCACTTAAACCGTCATCCACATAAAAATCCTTGCTGAGTGTAGCGGAAATTTAACGGCATGCTCTCTGGCCAGGGTTTGTAGACACTTAGTTGCCAGATACGGCGCTGCTCTTGTGCCATACGTTACCGTTTTTAATTTGTAATAGCACAAGTTTTCTTCTGGTGACTCTCGCCCGATAATGATTTGAAGATATTCATCTCTTGGATCAACTAGTATCTGTCGATACATCTTTTCAATATCTGTTGTAAAAATGAGCGTGGTTTCCTGAAACGCAGTAAAATGGATGAGAGTTCGTTCTACACGACTGGACCATTATGCATGATATCATTGAGTGAGACTCCGGTTGATGTTCTTGCAGATGCATTAAACACCACTCGAAGCTTTGTTGTAGTACTATCTGCCTTGATTACACAATGATGTGGCAAAATGTAATGTGGATGCATTATATCATCCTGATTGATTTTTTCCATGTGGCCGAGATGTTCGTACTCTCGCATGAAGTCAACGTACATCTTCTTTAGTTCAGAATTCTTCAACAGCCAACGTTCAAGACTAAAAAACCGATTCATCGACATCTGCATGGATTCACCAAGAACAGTTGTATCCTCCTTAAATGGTAGTTTCACGACAAATCGCCCTTCATAATTGTGGTGAGTATTTTGAGCAAAAGATTTTTCACATTTCTTTTCTGCATCAGTGAATTTGTCATCCGTTTGATTGATTTCCTCCAATTGCCAGAATTTAGTAAGTATATTATCCAATGCTTCGTCGTCAGCTTCGCTGCACATGCCACAGGTAAGTAATTTTTGATTACCGTTGCTAACTTTGCCACTGCATATCCATCCGAAAACCGTGTTCTGAAGTGCAGGTAGACCCTCACCTATTTTGATTTGACCAATCGATAAAAAGCTGTGATAGAATTCTGCTCCAATTAATAAGTCAATTTGATTTGGATTCGCGAAGTCTGGATCAGCCAATTTTATATTCTCAGGAAGTGTCCAGACACTGTGTTGGTTGGGCTGAGATAATTCATGGCATCACGAATGCGTTGATATTTACATTGAAATCATTAATTCGAGACTGAATTTTTGTTGTCACACTGTATTTTGTGTCTCTTTTGCTTCTACCAATTCCTTCTATCCATAACGGTGATGAATGTAACTGCAATTTAAATTTTCTTGCCAGTTTTTCTGTGATTAAGTTTATTTGTGATCCAGAATCGAGTATTGCTCTGCACTCAATGAAATTACCATCAAACGTAGCTATTTTCATATTAACTGTACTAAGAAGAACGTATCCCTTTTTTTGTGTTAATGCTGTGATTACAGTAGAAGGTTGATGACCGGGTTTCTCAACCGATGAATCTGATTTGACATTGATCGATTTGTGTGTTGTCTTGGAAGACTCTGATAAGTGCAACAACGAATTGTGGTCCTTGCTGCACTTGTTGCACCGGGAACTTTTGCATTCTGCTGCCCTATGGCCTGTACGTAAGCAGTTCAAGCACAGTCTAAGTTTTTGTACTGTCTTGATACGACATTGTGGTGCTGATTGCAAGAATGTTTTGCAATAATATATCGGATGTGATCCATTATTACAGAACTTACAGGTGTATATATTTGCCTTTCCCATAGTTGTGGCAAGGGTTTTTGCTGAGCATGGCTTCTCCCTATGGCCAATCGCCTCTAAGGACTGGAATCGTGATTCCAGGAAAACCATGAACTCCTTAATCGACTGAATCTCTCTTGGGTGAGTCAGCGACTGTTCATACAAAATGCGAGGCTGCTTATCTAGTTTGAGGAGCAAACTATGAAGCAGTAGCGGCGACCATGAATCAGTTTCGAGTCCCACATTCTTCAGTGCCAGCAATCCTTCAAAAGTAACATCATGGAGTGTCCTTATTTCTGTCGCTGAAGGATTGGTTGATTTAGAATTCTTTGAATGATTGTTGCTACAATAATTCTTTTGTTGTGATATCGTTCTTGTAGCAAATTCCATGCCGTTTGATAATTCTCGTTGGTTATTGACAGGTGTCGGACTAAACCTTCTGCTTCTCCTGTTAAACTACCTTTGAGATACCACATTTTCTGAGCGTTAGAAAGCTGCTGCTTGTGCTGCTTCGATGAACAAATCATAGAATTGACACCACTTCAAATAATCGCCATCGAATTTTGGTATTGTTGCCTTAGGCAGTGATATCCCAGCGCTGTCTGGTTTACTGATTTCTTGTTGTAATTGTTCATTATTTGCTTTCATTGAAGCTAACGAAATTAAAGTTGACTGAACCAATTCTTCTATTTCGAGATACTCATCGAGTTTATATCCCGCTGTAGTCGGATTGTTGGTGTACTCCCAAATTTCAAAATTAATGGCTTCAATCTCATTCCATAGCTTCTCAATTCTTGCCATATTCACTTCATAAAAGGATTTCATCTGAACGCCTGTTTGACGATTGATGCCTGCTATGAGTCGCTTCAGTGATACACAAATTGCACCTTGCTTGTGTATCATTCGTGCTATACTCGTGCTATATTGTCCTTCCCTCGGTGACGGCATCGGTTGACGTGCTGTCGTTGCTGACTCCTTTGAGGAAGGTGTTGGAGGTATTTTGGTTGACAATTAATTTTCGAAAATCTGCTCATATTTTTCAAATAATCCCTTGATTTCCTGAAAGTAGTTGTTGGTAAAATATGAAACGCTCGTATCCAAATCTGGTAAATTCCTGATTTGTGTGTCGTTATGTTCATATTGTTCCCATAATTCGTTGAGTCGCCTAATACGCTCTTCATAGTAGCGAGGGGATGTCTTCCTCTCTTTTGAGTCCTTTTTGAAGTTAGTGATCAGTTGTTGGATTTGTTTTCTCAATTCTGATTGTTTGGCAATCAATACTGCCATGACTTCCATGGTTGTAAATACAGCAATAATACCCTTCTGAGCAGGTTCACTGGATTGATGATAACGTGATCCTCACGGTGGATCACGTCGGGGTCACCAAAAATGTTCAATAAGTCGTTTCTTATTGAAACTGAATCGACACTTGAATCGATTCAGTGTTGCTTCTGTTTAGGAATCTGGCATTTGAACCAGTTTCTATTGCAAAATCTGAATTTGGCACTTAAACCAACTTCAGGTGAATTCAAACAATATTTTTAAGCAACTAGGCACTTGAACCTATTTGCGTTTAAGTTTTAATAAGCACTTGAACTAATAAAAACTCACGGAATGTTTGGTATTGAATGAAAAGTTTATTAGAAAATGTTGTGCTTTTATACAAATTTGGCAAGGTGTTGATACATATAATTATCACGATAATGCCCTACACCTTAAGCTGCATTAAAGTTGCGCTTAGATATCGCTCAGCTTAGTCGTGGGAACGGTCACAGTTCTCATGGAAATTGTATGCATTTTCGAATAACAAATAAGAAATATTACTTGCGTAATTTCCTTAGCAACCTGGTATATGCTGATAAACTTATTTTCTTTTAACCTTGAACTAAGTCCATATACCAGCTTGCTTTACAAACATAATTATTATTTAATAAGTACAATACTGACCTTGCACAAATTTTAATTTCTCATAATGTTCTATATTAAAGAATTGCACATGCTAAATGCATGGCTTATCTGCAGTTTCATATGACGAGCAAAGTGTGCTCGTGTGATATTCAACTATTGTTGTTGTTTTGATAAATTTTGATATCTTAACCCACCGTTCAAGGCTAAGACATCAAGTCATTAACATTATAAGAATAAAAATTTGCTTTGACAACAAAACAAAAATAATAGAATAAATCTGAAATATATAATTTGTAATATATTACTTAAAATACAAGATTTGTCGATCTTAGGCTGATCATTATTATGTCCAGATTGGACACCGTTCCTCGGCTATTTCCTCGTCTAAGAAGTCTACTATAAGTCTAAGAATCCCACGTTGTACAAGAAAAATAATCAAGAGTTTAATATTTTAGTATTTGCACTGCACTGTTTAATGTCCAAGAAAGCAAAAGAAAAGAAAGCTTCTTCCTGGTTCACGCACTTTTATATCGTCAGCAATCAACGGTGTCATCTGTAAATGCGTTAAAGTTCAATGGCCATTGATCG
Source organism: Teleopsis dalmanni (assembly GCF_002237135.1). NCBI lineage: Eukaryota > Metazoa > Arthropoda > Insecta > Diptera > Diopsidae > Teleopsis > Teleopsis dalmanni. The sequence goes on from NW_024031668.1 coordinate 4,847, forward strand.
AAGCTCTGTTTCTGTTCCCTCTGCAATGCACCAAGGAAAAGTACACCTTTACGGCAAATTTTGTTTATCACTTATGTGGAAGCTGGATATTATTCTTGCCTAAGCTTTGATCTAATTCCACATCTTGTACAAAAGCTTTCTTCATTTTGAAATTTTCTCTATTGTTTTGTTTTGTTTTGATTTTATTAAAATGTGTTACAAATGTATGACGGTGCAAGTGATTTATTTTATAAAAATATTAAAAGAACGATAACTCAAGGTAGGTATAGCACTCTTTTATTCAAATATATTTGTTTATGTATTAACTAATTAATTTCAGAAAATTTCGAGTGTAAAAGTTCTGTTGCTGCGGGAGTGGATTTCGGTGATTTGGTTAAATTAATGTTTTTAATATTACTTAATATTACTTGCATACTAATGCATTGATAAATAAATATCGCGAATCACGGCGTTCGACCTGTTGTTGCGTTGCGAGGTAATCGACGACTACTTTTCCATCGTTGTCGTTTTGATATATTTCATACTGTTCTTCCGCAACGTTCGTTTTTCAACCCGAACGGCAGTCTAGTAAATTCATATTTGGAATGTCGTGCTCCTTGCGTGAAATCTGATGAAATCCACTTTTAAGGTCCAAAACTGTGAACAATTTTTGATTTCTCATTTGTGTTAAAATCTCATTTATATCGGGAATCGGGTGTCTGTCTGATACAGTCACAGTATTAACTTTTATGTAATCTACTACCATTCGATATTTTTTTTTGTTGGAAGCATCTAAGTTTTTTGGGACGACCCATATTGGTGAGTTGTAAGGTGATTCTGATTATCTGATGATTCCCTGGCTCAATAGTTTTCTTATTTGTTTTTCGACCTCATCTTTCATTACCACAGGGTAAGAATAGTGTCTAGAGTATGTTGGGTTGTCAGTTGTTTTTATCTCAGCTTTAATTGTTGTCATATACGTGAGTGTTTTCGTTAGTTTGTTATTGCCGCCAAACCCCACAACACTTGTGCCTGGTCCATTGAATCCTTCGACACCCAAACATTCTGTTGCGCGTTGTGTTATTATATTAATATCACTACCCGTATCTACCAGGACTTCGAATGACTGCTTCAATATTTGAATTGTTAATGTGAAATCCGAGAGTTGCACTCTATCAATTCGTGATGTTGAACTACGCGCTTGATTTGGTTTTTGTTGGCTTATAGGCCGCCTTAAATTTGCATTATTTTGACATGATGTGGCAATGTGACCAAATTCATTGCACTTAAAACAGCTTCTTCCTCTCACTCTATCTGGGCAATGTTGAGTTGTTGCGTTGAGTTGACACTGTTCCACAGTTATTGCATCTTTTGTTGACCTGGTTTCTACTATAATTGTTGTCTTAATTATTTTGACTTTGGCATCTTTTTTGCTTCTCCTGATCGGCCTTAAACTTTTCGTAAGCTTTGAGGTTAATTTTTAGTTGCTCAAGACTTCGAGATTGATAGAGTGTGGCCTTGTTTAGTGAACTATCCGGTATGCCTGCTATAATGTAATCAATTAAGTGTGTTTCTTCGACTGTACCTCTAGAAGCAATTTTTTTCCGATTCTAAAAATATTCTAAGAATGATTCGTTACTTAGCTTTTGCGTATTTTCCAACTTTTTGTGCAAGTTTTCCAGTTCTTGGCAACCAAATTCAGTTCTAAGAGGTTGTTTAAACATTTCCGAACTGTTAACGCCATCCCCACGTAACAATCTTTTACAATACTGAAATATTTGTATTTGATTCCATTTACACACTACAGAAATGCTTTCAACCAGTCTTTTATTTTTTTATTTGATTCGCCATCGAACAATTCTAATGACTCTTCGACCTCTTTAAAGTTTATATTATTTTGTACCGGTTTACTTGACATATTTAATGTTTCACCGTCCGCTGTGTCACTCTCGATTTTATTATTATTATTCGCGTTCACTAATTTTTCTTCTTTTAGTTTTGCTGGGTAGCTGTCTTTTTTAGATATTTCTTTTCGTTTAACTTTTGCTTCTATGCTAAACTTTCTTGCATGCTCAAGTGATAACTTGAGTCGTGCTTTTTAAATCTACCTTGTGTATCATTTATTTTTTTGTTTGGTAAGGATGGTAACTTACCAAATACCAGCTCATGTGGTGCGTAACCTGTATCAGAGTGGGGGGCAGTATTATATGCAAAAGTATAGTACGGTAACCAAACGTTCCAGTCGTTATCATCAGCAAAGTTTAGTAGGTATTCGTTTAGAACTCTATGGTTCCTTTCTACTGTACCAAGTGTTTCGTGATGATATGGGGTTGAAAATATTTGTTTAATTCCCATAATATCAGTAACTTTAGCTAACAAATCATTCAAAAATTCTCTACCTCGGACTGATTTTATAAAAAAAAAAAAGTTGTTCTACTAGTGTTTTGGCTATGGATTTAGCATCTTTATTAATCATTGGGTATGCAGTTATGAATCTACTTAATTCACATTGCATAGTTAATATATACCTATAACCGTTTGCTGGTCTTAAAGGTCCAACGGTGTCAATTTGTACCGTTTCAAAAGTTGTATGAGGGGTTGTGGTTATTTGAAATTCTTCTCGACTATGACGGATTTGTTTGTTTTGTTGGCTTTTTTCACAAGTGGTAATATATTTATATACCATTTGTTTCATTTTCTTCCCTGTGTATCTTTGTTTAAGTTTTATCATCGTTTTACGAACTCCCATATGACCGCTGAGAGGGTTATTATGATATTCCTCTATCAATCTAAATTTTTATATCGTATCTTTCACGTATTCCGGCTTTTTTTATAACAATATTTTTAAACGATTCTTATTTTTATTATTTTGTTGCAACTTATTTATCATCGTCTTAAATTCATTTTTATCCATGGATTTAAATATGTATAATATCATCATCTGCTAACGCTAGTTGTAAAATAATTGATTTTTCTATTTGTGTAATAAGCTTCACCATAATCGAAATCGGCTTCGGAGGTACTTCGCATAATTCCACTATAACTTTTTTTATCATTATATAATATGGATGCATCCTTATTTCTTTGTTTATTTTTTATTTTAAACTGCAGTTTTCTTACTCCACGAATGTCGCTAATTGAAGTACAATCCCAACAATAGAGTTGATCAGGCTCAGTGGTTCTTGTATTCAATTTCATATCCGTATTAGTTGTTTTTGTGTTTGCGCATTTTGGTTTTCTTCGAGTAGTTATACATACTCGAGTTTCGTTATTCAATTTACTTAATATTTCTTCTTCTACCGGATTGGATAATTTACGTGTTGCGGTCGTGTCATCTTTAATTGGTATTAGTGATTGTAGTATATTAGAATCTATTTTGATTCTAGATAAGGCATCGGCGTTAGTATTTATTTTTCCTTTTTTATAAATGATTTCAAAATCATAATCAGTTAAATCTACCCGAATCCTTGTCATCTTTGATGAAGGATTCTTATGTACAAATAGAGATATTAAAGGTCTGTGATCGGTTATTACATAGAAATGTTTGCCATATACATATGGTCGAAAATAGTTTATTGCCCAATGTATCGCAAGAAGCTCCTTTTCAATGACCGGTTTATTCAGATCATGTTTTTGTAGGGTTTTGCTTGCGTAGCATATTGGCAAATCTGCACCGATTTCACCTTGTGATAGTACCGCTCCAAGTGTTTGTTGAAATCTGAATATCTTAAAACAGGGGCACTTATTAGTATAGTCTTGAGTGTATCGAATGCATTGTCGCATTCTTTGGTACAAATTTTTGGTTCTTCTTGAGTAGAAGATTTAGTGGTTTTGCAACTAATGCAAAATCTTTTATGAAACGTCTATAATAATTGCAGAAAGCAACATATCGTTTCACCTCGTCAACGTTTGTTGGTTTTGGATATTCTTGTATCACTTTGTGTTTTAGTGGATCCGTCTTGACACCTTGCTCTGTTATTAGATGTCCTAGGTATGTGACTATTTGTTTTAAGAAGTTACATTTTTCTGGATTCAATTTGAGATTATATTCGCTTAATCTCTGAAATGCTTTTTCTAAATTTAAATTGTGATGTTTCAGACTATTGCCAAAGACAAAAATGTCGTCTGCATACAAAAATGCTTCATTGTCGAAGCCTGCTAACGCTAAAGTTAACATCCATTGGAAACTATTTGAGCTAATTTTTAGTCCAAACGGGAGTCTTTTAAACTCATAGTGCCATCCGTCGTTGAGAATGCTGTTTTTTTTGGCGAGATACCTTAACTATTGGTATCTGGTGGAATGAACTAGTCATATCTAGAGTAAAGAAGTATCTAGCTCTTCCAAGTCTGTCTAATATGTCCTCAAGGCGTGTTAGCGGAAATTTACCGTTAATTATTTTATCGTTGAGTTTTCTGTAATCAATCACTAGACGCCATTTTTTGTTGTCGTCAGTTGATTCCTTGGGTACCAGTAGTATTGGAGAATTATAAGGACTTTTTGACGGTTGAATGATATCATCATTTAAAAGATTGTTAACTTGTAACTTGATATCGTAGTTGTGGGTATGGGGTAGTCTGTAATTCTTAATGTAAATGGGCACATTGTCTGTGGTAGATATGTGTTTTGAATAGAAATTGTTGTGAGTTAAAGGCTCACCTTCTAAATGAAATATATGTTGGTATTTTTTTTTTAGTGAGATAAGTGTCTCACTATCACAAGTTTGTTTATTATTAAATTGTAATTTATCTAGAACTTTTTGAAATCTATCTTTATCATGAATTGATATAGGTCTATTGTTGCTGTAGTTATAATGGTTTAAAGGATGACTTTTAATTCAATTTATTGAGAGTGACATCATGTTCGTTTGTATTAAGTATTCGTATGTGACAGTTTCCTTTGGCTGGCACTATAGTATTTGCTATGAAGACACCTTTATCGATTTCTTTCGAAATCAGTAACGTATCTTCTTTAAATTGTATATCTATAGGTAATATGTTTTCTGTTCTAGCAGATAATATTATTGGTTTATATTGAATAGGTATTATTATTTGTTGCCTATTAATCGTGATTGTGAAAGAAAAGGTGTACTAGTCTATATTACAAAAGTATTTCGTTAAGAAGTCTCTTCCAATTATACCGTCAAGTTCGATAGGGAAATCTTCTTCCACTACAGAAAATTCATGTTTTACTAATTGTCCTTTAAAATCCATTTCTATTGTCGAGATGCCTAAAGATGACTTATAATTATCTGTTATACCTATTAATTTACATGTAGTTTTGGGGTCGTACATCAAGTTAAATTTGTCTTTTATTATGGAGACATCTGCTCCAGTATCAATAAGTAGATTCACATTGGTATTTAAATTAATACAGAAGATAAATATGTAATTGGAGATATTTTTATTTATGTTATATATTTTCTTTTTCTATATACCAGAGGGGAATTCTCCATGTTTCCCTTCGGTCGCCTGCAGTTTTCCTGCATGACTACCACGTTTATCCGTCTAAAATTTGTATTTGAGTTCCTCTGACTATTATTGACCTTCATGTTGTAGTCTCTATGATGGCTGCCGCGATTGTTTCTATGTTGATTACGGCTGTAACCATTATTATTACTTCTAGGGCCATTGTTGTATCTTCGGTTGTTTGAGCCTGCATCTCTATTACCGTATGACCTATTATTTACTCGATATTGGGGTGTTTCATTATGCAGTGAACGTCGTTGAGTATAATGACTACGCTGTGTATATAGGACTTGTTGCTTGTTCTCTGGTAGAATCAAGTTTTCGGCAAACGTCCTAGCTTCCTCAAATGTTTTAGGTTGAGCTGTAGTGATTGAAAACCGATTTAAATAAAAATGACCGAATCATGTTAATTCTGTTTTAAGACTGTCTTTATTAGTTAAAATATATTTATACAAAGTTCGTATTTGTGGAGGAGCAGTGTGCGTTAGCATACTGTGAGAATTTGCTGAATTGGCGTCTTCACACGCCAGCCCTAACACTATCGTCAAACGGACGGTAGGGGCTCATATTGCAAGAATGCAATAAAGGTACAATAAATATCAGCATACTTATTTACTCACATAGTGTATGCTTATGCACGCTACAGAGCAGCTTGTACTGTTTGAGAGTACTGTGCATTTAAACCTTTTTTATATGCTAAAAATGCATGTTTACTTTTGCATTTCATAATTATCTCCCCTTCCAAAGAGTTTTTATTTATATTTTTCTTTAACAAGGTTGCTGAATTAAAATTAGCCAGCAAGTTAGACATCTTGTCCCCGAACTCTCTAATAGGTTGGTTGTATCCCTGTTTCAGATCGTATATTCTTTGTAGTATTTGGGGAACTGATAGTGTGGGAATATAGTTCAAATTCAATTTTTCTACTAGTTCTTTTAAAGAAACCCAAGCACGAACATTGTGGTGAATTTTACACTCAACCAAATATTCTAAAAATTCATTTTTGTTTTCAGTACGCAGTTTTTTGTCGTAAGTATTTATCTTGTGTAAGAACGAACTCAGTTCTTTCCGCTTTCCTGTAAAAGTTTGTATGTATTTTTCTACATACTCGACGTTAAGTCCTACAAGAGTAGACATGATTGAATTTCCTGTCTAATTAGAGATTGCAGAAGAGTTATTACTGCTAGCTGAGTCTGTGTTGCTAGTATTGTCTTCTGAGGTGGACATTTTTATTAGGTAAAGTTATTGTTATAGTTATAGTTATAGTTTGTTATAGTTATACAGAAAATTTTCTTTAAGTATAGCTGTTTCTTCTAACTTTGATTCTAATTTTGATATTACATCATTCATTGTACAAAATTGACATGCACGCATGATCAATTTAACTTTGTCATTATTAGCATTAGCTGTTATAGCCTTAACAGCCGTTTTAGTGGAATATTGCTCAGCTATGGTCGATGGTAAACCATCTGCTATATATGCTGATTGGAGGCTTTTTGTAAGCTCTTCCACTTCTTAAACATAACTGTTGGCTGTTTTTTGGGACTGTTTGACATTCATTAACTTTGCAGTTAATAGGTCAACTGAGTCTCCTTTTACATTGCTTGATAATGACTCTATAACCTGCTGTATATTTTGTTCTGTTCCTCTTAGTAGATTTATGGCATTACCCTTTAATTTAGTTTTAACTAAATTTATAGCAATTGCATTATTGCCATCACAAATGGTATCTACTAATGTCAATGCTGACAGAAAACTTTGAAGGTTTTCATGGCTTCCGTCAAATTCGGGGAGGAGTTTAGAAGCAATATTAAAAAAATCTACAGGGGTTTGAGGCATTTTGGTTCTATTGTCGTCTGTCGAGTTCTTGTCACTTTCTGAACTAAATTCATGGACTAATTTTAAACCCTTCAGAGTTGTTATTTTATTCAACTTATAGCCTTTAATTAATTTGAAAGCTTCTATTCGTTGCTTCCTTGTTAAATTTTTACTATTTTCTCTTATAGTGTTTTTGGCAAATTTAAAGTTTGTAATTAGAATATCAAAATGCTTTACAAATGTTTCTATTTATTGCTCTGTAAGACTTTCCAAAATTTTGCTTACATTCATTGAATTTTAATAGGACTTTAGTCCATTCCATTTATATTTATATGTGTTTATATATGTTTGTTTTAGAATATTACACAATATTATCTACTGATGCAGCTCTTGTTAAATATTTTTTCTATAATGTATTTTTATGCATCTTGTATACTTTAAGAGTACTATTTAAAAGGGTAAGTATTGTTAATATTAATAATAAATACTTTAATTCATTTAGAATTTCCTCATTTAAATTTTCCTCGATTTTTACGTCGTTTACAACATTTGCATTGGGGTTTTTAACCACTAGCTTTGAGCTGGTTCCTCCCATGCTTGTATAAATTTTATAGTCTACAAATCAAAAAAAAATATTATAAAATTAGTTACAAAGTTACAAAATTACTGGTGTCGCAGAGACCAGATATATAAAGAAATTATGAAACTGTATATGAATACTAATATAAAATACATTACTAGATAGTACTGTATAATTATATTTATAACTATTATATGAATATAACATAATATAACATTTCATATAACATAATTTATATTTTTATTTATGTTTTAACTTTGAATTAAAATATTTTACATATTTATTTGATAATTCATTTAAGTACATCAATCCCTACCTATAGGTTGTATACCAGCGTTTACCGCCATTGGTATTCTAGTTAATGGTTCACTTCGAAGGAGTGCACTCTTTATTACAACTGTATTTACAGTGTTTATAATTTTTATTCATAACTGCTGCTGTTGACTTCTGCTGGTTGTTCTTTTTTTTTGTTGTAGGTTGCGCCTTTCCTTAAGGTGATCGTACTCTGCTTGAATTTTTGTAGCTGCTTCCCACGATGGTGGAGGGTTTCTTTCTAAAAGACTTCTCAAGTGGGCTAACTACCTGGTTAACGTTGCATGTTGTCCGCCTCTCCTTTTTGGCTTTTTAATTTCTGACGGTGGTATGTATGTTAATGATTGTTCTTTTCTTGTCTGCTGTCTTCTTAAGTATTCTGTTATTGTTAACTTTTTAGGCCCTTGATTAGCCATTTATTATTTTGATTATTGTTGCACTTCACACTTTACTGTTGCATTTAATATTTTATTGTTTTTTATTTGTCTTCTATTTAACATTTTATTTTTATTTTGTTAAAATATATATTTTTAAATAAACTTTTTATAATTTTTTTTTTTTGATTGTTTTTATTTTTGTTTTTGTTTAATTTTTCATTAAATTTTGGGCACCAATGTCACGGTCGCCATGTAGTGTGAAGCTTTTAAATAAAAGAATAATTTGCAAGTAAAAATATTTATTAATCATTGAATCCGTTCAGTATGCATGCCTGAATTAGAATGTGTACTTACGCTCTGCTTCATAAGCTTAGAGCTAAACTTAACATACAAAAATAGCTTACGTTAACACTTATTATGTATCTAAGGGAATGGTAAAGCATGCATACATAAAATCTTATGGCACATAGCGTGGTTTTAAATAACATAAAGGCATTGCTGCTTCATGTGTGCTTAAGCAACAGGAATGTGCTGGCCAGGCATAATTCATGTAGTTGTGCAATACAAAGTAAATTATATAGTCTTTTTAGACTATTTAGCAACAAAGTATATTTATTGATGTTGCTTTATATATGTAAATGTATGCATACTACAATAGGTCAAGCATATACTTTGTATTTTCTTTTAGCCATTACCGAGGCGACTGAGCTTGACTGAAGATATTTTCAGCATCATCTAAAAATTATATTAAATTTGTATGATGGCAGCAATTATATTATATATTTTAATTTATTTACCAAAAGCATCAATAATGTATTCAATTTCGTCATCCATTTCTAACGACTTGTTATTTGTAATGACACGCAATGTATGTGACTTGTCAAAAGCTTACTAACGCTACTTCAAAAATGTTAGATTGCACTAAAAATGTTCGATTGGGCAACAAAATATGACAGATCCAGACTAAATCTAGATTGAATGCAGATTTACCAATCGAAAACGCCATAAGATACGACAGGTGGTATCAAGTCGACTGTGTCAAAAATAATTCTCTGTAATATACAAAAGGAGACTGGCTGTAATGAACCTAATTTTTTGTATCCGGGGTAGTTCTCAGCCCAGTCCAAGGTCTTACAAGAAATTTATATTCGCTGAGACCCAAGCGTTCAACCAACGTAGGTTCCCCCGTTGGGATGTAATAGGTAATAATAGGCAACAAATAAAATTCTTGTTTTTTTTTTTTGAACGATATATAAAAATTTTAATTATATAGAATAAATAAGTAATTAAATTTAACAATAATAAATTTTTAAATAATGTTATAAAAAAAAAAATTATATTATATTATTGTACGTAATGGTTTTCGTATGTTTTTCTACTCGACAATTCTTTATATGCATATTATTTCAGCAAAAAAAATTATTCAAGAAATTGAAAATTGTATAACATTTCAATTATATGAAATAAATAAATAATTAAATTTAACAATTATAAATTTTTAAATAATGTTATAAAAAAAATTATATTACATTTTATTGTACATAATGGTTTTTGTATGTTTTTCTACTTAACAATTTTTTATAGGTATATTATTTCAGCAAAAGTTATTCAAGAAATCGAAAATTACCTTAACATTTCGGATTCGTAATAATGTAATATCCAATTCAGTATGAAAAAGTCCAACAGCAATTATAAGGGCAGCTACCTCCTTGTGTTCATCAGCGTATCGAGAGGATACCCAAGCCGCACCACGCTCTTTGCCTGCGGTGTCAACACTTTCGTTTGGATGTACGTAGTTTGTAAAGAACTTGCACTTGTATAGAATCTTGTAATCGATCACTGTTAAAGCCGTCGATTGTTGCTTTTGTACTATTGTTCTTTTAGTTATTTACAAAGTAACTCGAATAAATTTTCCGATCGACACTGTTAAGGCCGCCACAAATATTTTTACCGCTTCGC
>NW_024031669.1:0-15312 GCF_002237135.1 Teleopsis dalmanni
TATTTTAGTTCTGAATAAAATAAACTATAATACACACATTTTAATCATTGGATTTATGAACATTCCAGAACAGAAGACAGCAACTTTTAAGTACAAAAGCCATATTATTAGCAAATGCTATTATTAGATGTAGAAAGGTTATACAACGAGCAGATATAGGTATAACTTAACATACTTGCATATAAGAGGTACAGCTAAACATATTTGCATACAAAATAGCAAAATATTATTTTAATAGTATATATAATACCACAAATTTTCAATCCAATTCAGGGTCTGAAATTAACTTTCTACCCATTTACAACAATAAATTCGGTTTCGGCTGATATAAAAATTAAAAAAGGTTTTTTATTTTTTCAAAATAAAATAAAATAAAAAAAACTCATAAGTTAGATACGTATCCAAAGTAACATAAATATATAAAAGTCTATTATAATTAATTGTCGTATAGAGATTTTATATAATGAAGCCACATTAGTTTTATGTCGTTCTACAAATGAATCGACGGCTCAAAACAATTTCAACACTTCTGTGTGTGTTCTGTGATTAACAGAATTTTTTCAATAAGTTATGAACAAGAATTGCCATATCCACATTATAAAATTATATTGTATCAAGGCTACCATATTTATTTTTATTATTGATAGATACGTAATGGTTTTGTTGCTACGTTACACAGTTTATAAAGACATATCCAATAGAATTTTCTTCAGCAACATGGATTCAACCTACTGGAAACGAAATTATACTTCCTTTGAATTTAAAATCTAAAAAACAAATTAAATCAGGTTTTCCTTGAGATTTAAAAAGTTTTGACTTAGCATATTTGACAACATTTTCTTCATAATTTTTCAGAAACAATTTTGTGTTTATCTATTCAAAATTCCCGGTCACTTCAAAACATGTTTCGAACTTTCTTCAACAAAATTTTTTAATATTTAGGGTATCAAGAAGTATATAAGGAAATAAAATATTTGCTAACGTGCCATTGACAAGGTGTACAAGAATATATAGAGTCCGAAGATAACATTCGGAATGCAACCATCACGTTTTCCTATATATAATAAATCGTAATTCACGCTTAACAACAATTTCTCGTTGGGACATAAACTTCTAATTGGGATCCAAAGTAAGTTTATCGGTTGTTTTAAGACTCCATTAATCAATGTGCTAAAGTCAAAGAACGAAAGTCGTAAAGATCACTTTGAGATTTCATAACCTAAACGTTGACTCAAGCTCTTAGTGTATAAAAATTTATTATACCTATATTATTCATACTAGGTTGTGAAAAAAGTATTCTGTAGACTACTACATATGTATATAAAATAACAATGATTGATTATTGTCACAGTAGTCTGTCTGCGCGATTGGAGCTGACCTTCGCGGTCACTGGCTTTGTTTTTTCTTTCTTTCCCTTTTTCCGCCGACAGGCTTTCATTTGAAAGCATATAGAGCACCAGCTTTAGGCGGCCTCAGCCGATGTCGAGAGGTTGTTTCGACCTATGTGAAGAAAAAAATTCATCCGTAAAGAATTTAATTTTCCCTCTACCACCCATTTTTGAGAAACGTGCACGGATCCGCCATTTGGATACCCGCATTCTGGTGATTTTATATACACTTCAACGGAATTTATATAAAATATGCCTATTTCGAAATATGATTTTTATTCCCGCAGGAAGTTTTGTTGAGTGTAAGTTTTAATAATTTTTTATGACATCGTTCTTGTAGATCAGATATCAAACATGTAGTAAAACTGCATGACAGATATTGACAGTTTTGTATAAATTACAAATGCTCAGTTAATGACTGTAAATGCTAATAAACTTATTTTAGAGAGTCTTGAGATAACGTCTTTCGAGAAAACGTTCAATAAACAAATAACATAATAATATGGAATATGTGAAATCAATGAAATAATTCTAAAAATTGAGTTTGTCTAGTAATATGCTAAAAATTTTTTTCTCCCTAATAAATTTTGCTTTAGAACACGAGTTTTGTAACAAGAATTGTTGGCCTGACGTATACTAGATATTTAATACATAATCATTTAATAAACAAGTGAAAATGAATAAAAGTTCGATATCTGGCAATGCCACTAAACCTGAAAGTATAACATTAAAATATAAAGATGATGGAACGTCTGTGTCACCTAAGGATAGACAATATGGAGGAGATACAATATTTCAAAATAATGATTGCCCCTTAACAAGTGAACAATTCTTAAGAGCAAGACAGAAATTTGTTCTTCTTGAAAATGCAAATAGTACAAACGATAGGAATGCCTCAGCAGGAAAAGATGTTAATAAAAACAAAAACAGTTCCAAACCAGTTGAAGCAAATAGAAATCTTCCTAAGGAGTTTGCAGAGACAAGTTACTCAACCATTAACACTGAACATGAAATCAACCCTCCATTTCAGCCTCTACTCTATGAGGGATCAGCCTCCACAGTCTCACCTGTAGAATTGAATCCAAATGAAAACCTTATCTATAAAACTGAAACGCCAATGGCACTACCTAATGAAAAGCCATGCTGCAGTAAAGAATGTAGTGGTAAGTATTCTATTTAGGAACAAGAACGCATTTTTATACATATGTACATATTATGAAATCCATATTAAAATATGAATAATATGAATAATATTAAAAGTTTTGTTTGGAATAGGTACAACGGACCTCCAAAAAGAATTTGATTTTAAAACGATACGAAATAAATTTAAAAATTGGGCGGAGCCCAAAAACGATAACGTAAAGAGGTTAATAGCTAAACTCGAAAGAAAAACCAAGACTAGTGAACACGATGGAAGAGATCAAGTGAAAAGGAAGAAGGAATATGGCAAGATGATTTATGAGGAAAATAACACAGAAAATGATGAAGGCAATAACCATCGAACCAACCCGAAATAGGATCAAACTTGTGCCAAAAAACCAATGAAAAAAGTTGCTCAACTACTACTACTTAATTTTGGACTCACTTAACAAATCATATCCAAATAATGTCATCAACTAACATTAGGTTAAATTCTCATACCCGGATAATAATGACTAATTAATATTTACTAAATAAATGTATGAATAGTATACAAAAGTCATCCTGAAAACCTTAACACCCAAAACCCAAAACCCACATCCCACATCCCACATCCCAAACCCCAAACCTTAAACACCATTCAACTTTTATCTTAATAAATAAACATATGCATGAATTACGAACCAACAAGAGCTTTTATTTTATTTACCAGCAAAAGTGGATATCACTCGTTTTATTCAAAATAATAGAATAGTAATAGGGTAATAAATAAAAGAAGCTCATTACAGAAGTAATAACTAAGTGTTTCCCAGCTATAGAAATGGTTACAACGTGGAGTGTCTCACAAGCTTGTCATCTGACAAACAAATAAAAGATTGCCTAATATGACTAATCGTTCAAAAGTTACTGCTCTTTAAGGTCAACTTGCGATCAATCGATCACAAGTTTCTGTTCTTTAAACGTCGAAATAAAACTCGATGAATATTCTTTGTTCACGCATCAGCCCACATGCATCAGTGGGAACACGTACGTGAAAATCTAATTCTTCTGCGAATATTCTGTTACTTAGATCAATAACTTTTTCACTTGCCAGCAATACTAACTATGCGGTGCGTAAATTAAAATCATTCATTAATAATTAATCTTTATTTCACAATTTTATTTAATTCAATTAAACTATATTTGGATAGAAAAAATACTTCTTGATATTAGTAATTGAGATCAGTTGCAGGTTGGTGCTAAAATAGCATTGGACAAGATAGGAAAAAGACTCGAATATATTACTGAATAATTGTAATATCGAATTATATAAAAGTCCTCTATACGTACAGACGTGTTTTATAGTGCTCTTACAAAGTTTTACTAGTTAGCTGGTGTTTAGCGCTACAACTACCTTTGTATGTAAGTCTTCAGTACAAAAAATCAAAGTTCAAAAAGAAAGTCAGAAAAGAACTCGTTCAAGTCCCGATATTCGCCGTTCAAAAAATCCCGAACAAACTAAAAAACAAGCTAAATTAGATAGTTATGGCTAAACAATCCAAACCGTTCTATATATAGATTTTCAGTACTAGAACTAGAAGAAGAAGAAGCTGAAGAAGTGATGCAAGATGCCAAAAAGCCAAAAGAAGTTATGCTAGCGTGCTAGTGGTACAATCACCTGAATCTATTACTTTTCCAAAATTTTCGGATACAATGCGCGAAGTTCTAATAGTAGTTAAGCAAATGTTAGAACAAATCAGTATATTGATGAATATTCTTGTCACGGTGACAACTAAATCATGTCCGACAGTGAATTAAATACAGTCCTCTGGAATGCGAATGGGCTGTCAAAACATTGTTTAGAGCTACTAGAATTTTTGAAAGATCAAAAAGTAGACATCATGCGAATATCTGAAACACGTTTCACTTCAAAATATTATTTTAAAGTACCAGGCTATGACTTTTACCACACTATGCATCCCGGTGGAACAGCACATGGCGGAAGTGGCATTTTAGTTAAAACAAGCATATCACACTTTGAACTGCAACAATACCGCACTGAAGAGATTCAAGCAACCAGCATTTCAACAAAAGATTGGTGTGGCCCAATCACAATAGCATCAGTATATTGTCCACCAAAACACGCAACTAAGACGGCAACATATATACAATTCTTTAGAACTCTAGGTAACAGATTTATTGCGGGGGATTAGCATTAAAATGTTAAACACGTTGAATGGGGCTCTCGGCTTTCAACACTCAAAGGACGACTGATCCACTTTTTTCCATTTTTGTAAAAATTCACGATGTTGTCTGCTTTGAACGGCTATCAAACACCAACTGAACGACGTAGCTCGCTCAAAATTAGAAAGTTGCCCACTGGTAGATTACAGCTGACAGCAGCACTGTTGCATTTGGAGTAACTGCGCGGGAAATTCAAAAATTCACTGACTTATCACACCGCCCTCGTATTTTATTAATTTTCTTGATGTTTTTTTTTATTAAATGAAATTTCTAATGATATGTTTCCAATGAATTTAAAATGGAGAAAACATATAGCATGCTATTTCTTAAGAAAAAGTTGTTCACAAATAGGTGTTATTTGATGAAAACACCATAAAAAAACGCTATCAGGTAATTCCACTAAATCAATTAAAATTATTTTGAAATGCAATTGATTTATAACAATTGAATTTGTTCGGCGTTATTTTTTAAAAATGTGCGTTATTAAAAATAAAGATATTAATTGAAAGTTTCCAAATTCAGTTATACTGTCGACCATTTGTATATGTATATGGATATAAGATTCTGTATAAGTTAACACCCTGTATTACTATAACGGCACTTTGCCTGTATACACAATTCTATTGCGCATTAAAATATCTCACAACGCCTACTCGCGTTTGTGTAATTAATTTCAATCGGGCTTAATGCCTGTACTTCTTATGGCAGCACTGTTGCAAATTGTTTTCTTTTCATACTGCAAGTATCTTGTAGAAAACATATCAAGTATCATATGAAATACTTGATCGATGAGATATCCAAATACTATTGGATATTAATCTCTGGCTAGTCATCTGGCTATTGACGTCAAAGCTAAAGACGCTTGAGAGGCGCTGTAGAAAATAGAAGCTCCAATTCTATAGAATGGAGACAAGAAGCTTCTAAAATATTCTGATGAATTTTAGAAGTCATAATTCGATTGATCAATTCAATCCTGGAATTTTCATTAACGACTTTGGGCATCAGAAGGAAAACTTCTAAGAGTCAGTCGTTAGGAAAAGCTGGAAGAAGACAAGTCGCTGTTCGGAATAAAATATAATACGTCATTGGTAGTTGCTTGAAAGATTAATTCCTCGTCTAAAAAATTGTCGGAATAAATTTAAAGATAAATTGAAATATAAAAATAAAATTATATTCAATACTAATATTAAAAATAGTTTATTGAAAAGATAAATTTGAATATATCTAAATTAAGATAAATTGTATAAAATAAATATAAGTGTTAAATTTTAAGCTTCATAAATAAATCATATCTTTTTTAAAATGAATAAAATAGAACCCATTTATTAATTTACATAGTAAGGTTAGTTTAGAATTTAAATCTAATTGTTTCTTAGATAATTATAAGTACTGATATATTATTAACTATTAAATGAGACTAAAACATTTATTACGAGTACAGCAACATTAATTTATTTTATTATTAGGTTTGAGCTTAATTACAGCTTAAATTTAATAAAACTCTTAAAATAAGTTAATCTCTAAATTTCTTGTAAAAAAATATTTTATTTTAATTGTTTATTTTCTTATTAATTCTATATCTATTTTATTACCCGAGCAAAACTCACCAAACAAATACTTTCAGATCACTTACTAAATTTGCATTTAAAAATGTTACATCCAAATAAGTTCACAAATAATTTTAAATTTTAAATAAATACTTAACAAAACCAATTATTTTAAATAGAATATGTTGACTTATGCAATTTTTAATATACGTTACGAAACCAACAAACGCAAATATCAATCCTTTCAAAAATTGCAGCAAAATAGTAGGTCTGTTCCACGAGCTACTCATAGTAATACTCAAGTAAAACACAAGTAAAATTTACACGAAAATACACGAAAAATTTGCTGGTGGAACGCACTTGTGTATACACAGTTTTACTCGAAGTTACTAGGAGTAGCTCGTGGAACAGACCTAATATTTATTATTTCAAACAAGTGTGAAATTTACAATTGTGGAATTGTGAAATTGTGAAATAAAATCTGTGTGCGTGCAATTTTTTTCTTAACACCGCAAATGTGCGTGTGCGTATTTTAAAAACAATTTCCACTCGCACAGTGCAGCGGCACCACAGTCCGCTGCACCACTCTGTTTTAAACCATGTGCACATGTATATTCATATAAAAATGTACGAAATATACCATCGTATATAATAATATAATATAATCCATAATAATATTATAGATAATTATATTTGAGATAATTATATCTGCAACAAATTGAGCTAAATTAAAGCGAGTGGTAACGAGTGTATCCAATTCTGCGCTGCGAATCACTACGCAACAGTTTGTTGTTAGCGATAATTTACCATCTTTAACTAATCGACGCTAATCATTCGATGCTGTCATAGCTTTCTTTCACACTGAAGCTCGGAGATCATCACTTCATGCAATTTCGAAGATTTGATTAAGGCGAGTTAAAATCATAGATATTAATTTTTTTGCGCAGATGTACATTAACTATATCACAATCTATCATTTGCGGTTAAGTGCTTAAAGAAGTTCAAATTAAGTTCGTTTAAGTGGTACCTGTGAATAAAAATGTACGTCTTTTTTGGTTCTACAATTATTGTGAAATGAACAGAATTTTTAAAAACTGAATTGCGCTATTTGGAAAATTATTTTTTAAATGAAATTAATTATTGCCTAAAATTTTGCTAATATTTTGCTAATTGTGCAATAACTAATAATTGTGCAATGCTAATTGTGCATATAACATGTTCTATTTTTTTTGTTGTTTTTGCTGAGCGTCGTTTCGGTGAACTGTAAACTTTGTCGTCTGTGCTTTTTTCCACGTAAGGAACAGTGGCACAAAAAAGAATAAAAAGGAATAAAAAAGCAGCAGTTTTCGAAGCAACTGGTAGTAGAAATGAATGATTAGAAAATGTATAAATTCATGCTTTGCTTTCAATTTTAAATATATAAAATTATATATTTACTTTAATGGTAATTTATTTAATGGTTTTTGTTGTTGTTGAATGGTCTAATATGCAACTTATATGCAATCTTCATTCCATGCAGTTGCACATAATAAAGAAAACATTCGCATATACAAGTGTATATGTATGTGTGTACAGTTGTGTATAAATATTTTTTTTCTTAGCACTTAGAATGTCGAACAATTGTCAAAATGTGCTGCCATCGGCGACGCAATAAGTGGAAGCCGCTTTGCTTTACGAAGAATTAAAATTCCAATAAATTTTGGAGTTGTTTTTGCACAAATGCATGTGAAAATAATTAAACACATAATTTCATTTTAAAGTTTTAATACATCTTTAGAATGCAACGCGGAAGAGGTGCGGAATATAGAGGTGGTGGAGGAGAACGCGGAAGAAGTTCTGAAAATAGAGGAGGAGACAGAGATAGACGTGGCGGCGATAATGGTGGTGGTGGCGGCGGCGGCTATCGTGGCAACCGCGGTGATGGTGATGGTGGTGGCATCCGTGGCTGACAACCTCGCGGCGGCGGTGATGGGCAACGTGGTGAACAACGCGGTGGTGCAGAGCGTAGACCTGACATGTATCGTGGGCGCGGTGATGGACTTGGCAGTTATCCTGCCTCTGAATCATCTGTAAGTAAGAACAAATTTAAGATTTAAAGAGACTTGATTTAATTAATTTTTATTCATTTGATATTAGAGTTTTGGTAGTTTGCCGTCAACAGCAAGTTGTGGATCTTCTCATCAGTCCGATGTGTCCATTTCCAGTGTTTTCATGAGTATGCCATAAAATATATTATTTAACCAGACTTATGTTGACGTAAATATTTTCCTTTAGTTCTCCCAGTGGTTCTCCCAGTTCAAACGTTCACCAAAGTCATGATAACACTGAGGCAGCAACTATTGGTATGCAGATTATGACAATAATTATGATTGTTCTTTCTATGATATTTTATATTGTTTCTTTGTGTTGTTATATCCATATCTATAGCTGCAATTGACCAAATACGTGGCATGCGGGGAAAACGTATTTTAACTGACGTTATACAACATATTCGACCAGTGTCGTGCGTAAATAAGCAAGGTGCAGTTGGTCGTCCAGTTATGGTTCAGACGAACTATTTTCGTCTATTAAGAACACCGAAATCGGTTATACATCAGTACCGTGTTGATTTTGCACCAGAAGTCGATTTGTTACATGTACGTCGTGGAATGATAGGACAGTATGAAGATTTGTTAAGAGGTTACGTTTTTGATGGTACTTTGCTATTTTCTACACAAAATCTGAAAAGTATAATGGTAAATGATGTCCATAAGATACTAACAAAGGAT
The DNA here is from genome assembly GCF_002237135.1 of Teleopsis dalmanni. NCBI lineage: Eukaryota > Metazoa > Arthropoda > Insecta > Diptera > Diopsidae > Teleopsis > Teleopsis dalmanni. The sequence goes on from NW_024031669.1 coordinate 9,067, forward strand.
CGTGCAGGAAATACAGTACAAGTTAACAGCGGCTTTAGAAAATGTAGGATTTTTTGAGCAGCTATTCCGTTCGCATTTCATTTGTTTATACCAATTGAGCCGTTTGTCAAATGTGACCCCCAGATATTTTATGCTTACCTCCAACCGTAAATCCGCGTAACCGACGCTCACACTTGGAGGATGCTGCCTTCTCTTTCGTATTATGAATATGGCCTTGGTTTTGTTATTGTTAATTTTAATCTTCCATTTCTGTAAGTATTTCACCATGAGGTCAATATTTCTGGACGGAATGTACGTGAAGCTCAGAACTTCGTTAAAACATGTCAACGTGTAGCTAGCGGCATGAAGATGCAAATTGATGAACCAAAGTAGTAAGTAATTAACTAAATGTGTATATCTGAATAACTAGTTCAGTTATTTAAATATATTTTAAAACACTAAGCGATGCAGTCGTTTTAATATATTTTTTTTGGTCACACATATTTTTCATCAGTCATTTTTTGGTCAATCATTTTTTTGGTCAAACGTGTTTTTCGTCAATCATTTTTTAGATCTATCATTTTTTAGTCAAACATATTTTTGGTCAATCCATTTTTTGGTCAGCCACTTTTTTGGTTCATCATTTTTTTCGTTCAACATATATTTAGTTCGTTCAACATATTTTAGGTTAGTTTATACTGGCAATCCTAATTGGCCCACTTGGGCCAATTGATGGTTTACCGTATAAGAACACAAAGCTTTAAAAACTACCTCGACCCTGTGACAAAGCCTAAAATGCTCTTTGAAGAGTTTAATGTGCAACTAATTTGCTATTTATATTATGAAATATAATTCATTTTCCTTTAGTAACAAATATGATTAGAAAGGATAATATGCTAGCTGAATTATTAGATTAGGTTAACACTTTTCTTTTATATTAATACCAAAAGCTAGTTTATTTCTTTATGCATCTAAACGTATGCCATCTAAGTTTGCCACCATCTTCATCTTTAGGCATCTTTATTGCAAAAGTCAGCAGAATGAAGGACAGAATAAAGATACCTACCTTTAAACTGTATGAAAAGGACTGAAATTTAGTGTGGGCCGCGTTGGAGGAACTTAGTTTCGGGAATGTATGTCCTGGAGCCATTTGTCTAACCCGACGACCAAGCGTTTGTGACCATGTTATCATGTTGATGTCGTATTAACCAGTGCGTATCTGTAAAGAAGAAGAAATTACACGACGATACATGTTTTTTAGGATGTGGGTGGGTGACTGATGAGTCAAGGTGAGGAAGATTATAGGGATTGGGGATATATTTTGGTTAAGCTTGCCATACTCGTAACGTGTTTTGATTGCAAATAGTACAGTTCCACGATAAGTAATTCCAAAATCTTTTGCTTAAACAGACCTTTAGAAATATTTGAACGATATGTTTTTGTGCCCAACTCACAAAAATCTGGGACGAAGATCTTCTTCAATTCTAACTCGTATGATGACATTTAAAGTCACCTATCCAACATAATTATATCGCAATTACAATATGTATATATAGTATTTAGATATTCAGCTATTTTGATGTTTTTTTAATGTTCTTTTGTATTTTATTTTAAAGTATCGAAATGAAGGATGACAGAAATAATTCTTATGCTTTAGCTATAAATGCTGCTGCATCTCAAGATCCGCAGATCGTTATGGCGGTTCTTTTCAGTCCCAACGAAGAAAAGTAAATATTAAATATTTCTAAATAATCACGACATTGTTGATATTATTTATTGATTTGCAGATATGCTGTAATTAAGAAAAAATGTTGCGTTGATAGAGTAGTTGCTTCATAAGTTGTGACTATGAAGGTTATTGCACCTCGTCCAGAAAAATTGGCTGGTCTGATGTCAATAGCAACGAAGGTTGTCATACAAATGAACGCTAAATTGCGTGGAACTCCATGGATGATTGATATGCCTAATCTTGGTATTATGACATGCGGTTTTGATGTATATCATTCAACTAAAATTAAACATAATTCATATGGCGCATTTGTTTCAACAATGGACATAAAGAAGTCATCAAGATATTATTTATTAGTCCAAGAACATGTAAAAGGTCAAGAATTATGAAATTATTTAACGCTAAGTGTAGCGAACGCTTTACGGGCATTTAAAGAGGAGCATCAATGCTTACCTGAACGTATAGTATTTTATCGTGATGGAGTTGGTGATGGTCAGCTGCACCAAGTTGTAAACCATGAAGTTAAAGCTCTAGTCAATAGATTAGACGAAATATATAGTAGCGTTAGAAGTGCACGTTCACGCTTCGCATTTATACTTGTATCTAAAAGAATCAACACGCGATACTTTCTTAAAGGTCGCCATCCTCCACCTGGTACCGTTGTGGACGATATTATTACTTTACCAGAGCGTTATGACTTTTATTTAGAGTCGCAGTCTATATTCCAAGGTACGGTTTCACCTACCAACTACAACGTTATACACGATACAACTGGATTTAAGCCAGAACATATTCAAATGCTAACTTATAAAATGACGCACATATATGGTATTATAATTGGACTGGTACCTGCCGCGTACCAGCAGTGTGTCAATATGCTCATAAATTGGCATTCTTGGTAGGTGAAAACATCATGAGTGCTCCATCTACTGCACTCGAAAAGAATTTATATTTGTTGTAGGAAATATTTTTTCCTTATAATTATATTTAATTTTTATTTTTTATTAGTTGACGGCGGTGGAGACGCTACAAATTCACTTTTTATTTAATTTGTTGCACACTGAGGTAACATAAATGCTAAAATAATACCTCATTCTTGAGTTTAATGAACAAACTTTTAGTAACTATTTGCTTTAATTTGAATATTTTTATATAAAATACAAATGAAATTTAAAAAATTTGAATTTAATTTAAACAAAAACATTTAGATTCCATTTTTGTTTGGTGTACTTTACCTCACAACTCGAATGTTGTAGATATTTTTCCTATGAGGACATTCCATATGTTCCTGAAATAATTTACCAAAATATGAATCTGTTTTTGTTTGAATATTTTATAGAATAATAATATTATAATAATATTATCGTATCCATTAAGTTTGTTTTTGCGAATTGATTTCCTTTTGTAAACTCACACACTTTTTCAATCTCGTTACATTTTATAAATTTTTTGAATAAACTATTAACGAACATATAATCTAGAGTTTTTTTTTTGATCTCTTAGAATCCTTTCAGGTATCATCATTTAATATAAACTATGGTAAATATTGAAGAACTAATTATTCATTAATACAAACTTTAGTATTTTAATTTATAATTTTCCCTCTGATAGCACGATGCTTGTGTGCTGGAAACTACAGCGCATTGGGTATGTTTTTAAATCTATCTACAAACACTCTCGTCTACAAATACTCCTAAAAATGCACGGCAAAGAGTTACGGGTTCAAGGGTAAAGAGGATCGGCAATAAAGCTTTATAAATTCCTTAGATTCGTGAAAATGTCTACTACAAATCTGCATATAGTAAAGATTTGAAGTAGACATTTTTGTCCGGAACCTTTAGGTCTACCATATATGAAGTTTCTAACCAGTCAGATAAACCTATGCAAGGTTAGGTTATACTGGCGATCCCTAGTGGATCCACTTAGGCCTATAGGCCGATTGTATTACCGTATATATAAGAAAAACTCATGATTTAAGACCAGCTAGAATCTTTGGCGAAGCATAAAATGCTATTTAACCAAACAGATTAATATTTTATGTACTAAATAACATATTATATTTAATTATACATTAATTTTAATATTAATAAAATTTACGTTAATTTTTATTTTATACAACAAATACTTTTATAAGAAACTCATTTGTCGTTCATTCAATGTTACAACAGGTGTAAAGCGCGCCCATAAACCAGCGTCCTGTCCTGGTTTTACATATGGAAAAGTAGTGATGATCGACGTGGTTCAAGTTGAAACTTAAATACTTATTATAATTGAAATCTTAATCACATTGTCAGTGAAGTGAAACTGTCCTAACTCTTTCCAGTTAAAATTTGTGATAGAGAAGCGACCTGAACTTGTTTGAAAGAGTGAACTGTACCTGGTCGGCTGTGAAAATGGATTGGCTACAGCAACAACGAAATGAAAAAGGGTAGATAGAGAAAGGGTATTTGTTTCGAAATGATGTAAGTGAAGGGGGTCAGTTCTACGAATTTTACTTTGAAAAAATTAAAAATATCAATTTTATTGAATCTTCTAAAAATCAACTTAGAACTAACAATAAATTATCGCTGCTAATTACTGTATAAGAAGAGAAAATAGATAATTAATTGTCCTTATCCAAAGCTTCGTCCAATTTCGTTTCCATGTCGGACATTATTCTTTAATAGCCGGGTTTATGTAGTTCTGTTTGAGTCGCTGGGTTCCAGTTCTTTGAGTAAGATTGCTTGCAGGTGGGTTTTGGTGGTTCCTGAGTTTGATTTTGTACTTCTGTGTGTGGCTGACTACTTCATAAAATTTTATTTAATAGTAAGTTATACATAAGGAAATAAGATTCTGTGGTTAGGCTAACTGAGAATTTTTATCTAGTTGTTTGTTTCATATTTAAAAGTACTGGCATAATATATAATAAAACATAAATCTATTTCACTATTAGGTTTAACTCAATTTTTTAAAAATGTCACACCTTCGTACAAATCTTCGATCGTGAGCCATCGTATGAGAAGAGCTTCTTGCCGCCTCATGAGTTGTGAGCAGAATGAGCCGAAAAGAGATCTTTGACTTAATATCTATATTTAAAAAACAACTAAACAAATTTTTTAAGTCTTGTGTTTAACTCTGCTATACTCTGAGTATACCCCAGCTTTGGAAAGGGCCGGCAAAGGTTATTACAAAATATAAAATTACATTTTAATTCATCCTTTTATTTTGGTCTTGATAAAATAAGCAGTCTCAGGAAATAATCAAAATTGACTGCAATAAAAGGTAGTAGCGATCACAAAAAATATGAAAACCGTACAGACAATGTTCGCACCAACTCACTTACAGTTATAGGTCAAAGACCTAAACATGCAGTTACTAAACGGGCATCAAGTGTAAATCATTGGATCAGGAACTTGGCACCAACTAAGTCATACACAGAATTTTGTTTAAATTTATACTTGTTATGAGTAATATAATATTTTATTTTCCTTAAAATTTTTTTTTTATTTTTTATATTATAGAAAAATTATAGATTTCAATTTTCTTGTATAACTTGTAAGAATTGTTTTTTAATAAAGTTTTATAATTAATGTGCTTAGTTTTATGATTTCATTTATACATTTGAGTTTTATTCAAATTGAAAACAAAAAATGCGTTTGTATTCTGTAAGAAGACCTTACTAAAATGATAACTAACCTTATAATTATTATTGTAAGTGAATAAGTGGATGAATTTAGTAATCTACAATAATAAAAAAATATTTTAATGGCAACATTTTCAAATTCCCAAAAATTATGTTAAGACATTATGTTAAGAATTAAGACATTATGCCGAAGCCGCATTTTATTGTTTATAAGTCGAGTGACATATTTTGAATCGTTAGTATTATAAATATATGTCCCTACACCCCACCCTACACTCAATTCCATATTTTAGTTCTGAATAAAATAAACTATAATACACACATTTTAATCATTTGATTTATGAACATTCCAGAACAGAAGACAGCAACTTTTAAATACAAAATCCATATAATTAGCAAATGCTATTATTAGATGTAGAAAGGTTATACAACGAGCAGATATAGGTATAACTTAACATACTTACATATAAGAGGTACAACTAAACATATTTGCATACAAAATAGCAAAATAGTATTTTAATAGTATATGTTATATAATACCACAAATTTTCAATCCAATGCAGGGTCTGAAATTAACTTTCTACCCATTTACAACAATAAATTCGGCTTCTGCTGATGTAAAAATTAAAAAAAGGTTTTTTATTTTTTCAAAATAAAATAATATAAAAAAAACTCATAAGTTAGATACGTATCCAAAGTAACATAAATATATAAAAGTCTATTATAATTAAGTGTCGTATAGAGGTTTTATATAATGAAGCCACATTAGTTTTATGTCGTTCTACAAATGAATCGACGGCTCAAAACAATTTCAGAATACAATTGTATTCTGTGATTAACAGAATTTTTTCAATAAGTTATGGACAAGAATTGCCATATCCACGTTATAAAATTATATTGTATTAAGGCTACCATA
>NW_024031670.1:0-15302 GCF_002237135.1 Teleopsis dalmanni
ACAAATCGAACAACTTCAACGAGAAGTGACCAGACTGACGAAAATGGTCTCGAAATTATCAACCGAACACCGCTCAAGAACAAATCAACGTTCACGTTCAACATCCAGAAACCGGCAATGTCATGATGATAGTGAAGAAAAGACCAGTACAAATTGTTGGTATCATAGAACATATGGGTCAAATGCAAAAAATTGCAAGCAGCCATGCACATATGGCACAAAAAACTAAAACCGACTTCGTCTACGGCGGCAGAGGAAGTTGTAAACGAAACATCTACAAGACTGTTCGTCTATGACAATAAGACAAAAAAATCATTCCTAATAGACACGGGTGCAGATGTTTCACTTATTGCCGCCAAACAAAAAAATTCAAATACAAACAATAAGAACGAAAGAATACTCTACGCAGCAAATGGTTCTATGATCAAAACATTTGGAGAAATAGAGATAACTCTAGCTCTTGGCTTACGAAGAAATTTCACATGGCCATTTATTATCGCAGATGTAAACACTTCAATCATCGGTGCAGATTTTTTAAATCATTTCGGATTAATAGTAGACATAAAAATGAAACGATTGATCGACACATCAACAAAGATTTTCTCAGCCGCAAGCGAACGTAAGGTAAATGCGCAAAAAATATCAACTGTGAACACATCTTGCAAAATTGCAGATCTACTAAAAGAATACATCGACATCACTAAACCAACACCGACAAATCGCCAGGTGACAAAAGTCACTCACCACATATTAACAAAAGGTCCACCAATATGTGAGAGACCACGTAGGTTACCTCCAGACAAGCTAGCAGCAGCAAAAAGAAGAATTCCAAAACTTAGTCACAGCCGGAATATGCCGTCCATCAAGCAGCAATTGGGCTAGCCCCTTACATATGGTAAAAATACCAGACGGTAGTTGGAGACCTTGCGGAGATTACCGTCGCTTAAATGCAATCACCATCCCAGATCGTTACCCAGTTCCTCACATACATGATTTTGCACACATGTTATATAACCAAAAAGTTTTTTCAACCATCGACCTGATTAAGGCATATCACCAGATACCAGTTGAACCGGGAGATATTCCAAAAACGGCGATCATAACTCCATTTGGATTATTTGAATTTACTAACATGACATTCGGACTTTGCAATGCAGGTCAAACATTTCAACGCTTCATTCACGAAGTATTACGAGATCTCGAATTCGCCTTTGCCTATATTGACGACGTCATTATTGCATCAGCAAACGAGGAAGAGCACAGGCAACACTTGCAACAAGTATTCGAACGATTCAGAAAACATGGTTTAATAATAAACGTATCAAAATGCGTTTTTGCTCAAAACACAGTAAAATTTCTTGGTTATCTCATCAGTGAAAAGGGCATTCAACCTCTACCAGATCGAGTGAAGAGCATCAGCGAGTACCCGCTTCCAACAAAAACAAAAGAATTAAGAAGATTTCTAGCATTACTTAACTTTTATCGCAGGTTCGTACCAAACGCTGTAGATTCTCAAACTGCACTTCAACAAATGATAAAAGGAAACAAGAAGAACGACAACACACCGTTATGCTGGACCGAAGTGAACAAAACAATCTTCCAAAAATGTAAAGATGAACTAACAAACTCGACACTACTTGTTCATCCGTCAAAAACTGCTACGCTTGCATTACAAGTAGACGCCTCGGATAAAGCTCTCGGCGCAGTTCTTCATCAAGTGACAGACAGCACGTTCCAACCACTCGGTTTTTTCTCTAAACGATTAACAGATACACAAAAACGATACAGCACATACGATCGTGAGTTGTTAGCCGCATATCAGGGCATAAAACATTTTCGACATATGTTAGAAGGTCGTGAATTCGTATTAATAACTGACCACAAGCCACTCACGTTCGCATTCCAGCAAAAGTCCGACAAGGCTTCACCACGTCAAGTCCGACAGCTTGATTATATAGGTCAATTTACAACGAATATCGTTCATGTCAGCGGAAAAGACAACATCCCAGCAGATTTTCTCTCGCGGATAGATAGTATTAGCATCCCAAAAATCGACTACGATTGTATAATTGGATTACAACGATGTTGCCCACAACTACAAGATATCAAAAACAACAATTCCATCGAAATCAAACTTTTATCTTTACCAACAATATCAGATAAAATTTATTGCGAAGTTTCAACTGGGCGAATTCGTCCTTACATTCCCCAGAAATACCGGCTACATATCTTTAAAGCTACGCATGGGTTGTCTCATCCCAGCATTCGGGGCACAACAAAAATGATAGCTGAAAAATTTTTCTGGCCTTCTATAAATGCTGATATCAGAAACTGGACCCGACAATGTATCCCATGCCAACGTTCTAAAGTGCAACGTCACAACCGTTCACCTATTTGTCAATATGAACTCGCTGAACACAGATTCGAACATATAAACATAGATATCGTCGGCCCGCTACCACCATCAAACAACTGCACATATATATTAACCATCATCGACCGTTTCAGCCGATGGCCAGAAGCAATTCCGATCCCAGATCAAACAGCGGAAACCATCGCAAACGCACTGATTACTCAATGGATCGCACGTTTTGGCGTACCCTTACGTATCACAACAGACCAAGGAAGACAATTTGAATCTTCATTGTTCAACCAACTAGCTGAAGTTATCGGTTGCAAACACTTACGAACTACGAGTTACCATCCTCAAAGTAACGGAATGGTGGAACGATTTCACCGCACATTAAAAGCAGCCTTAATGTGCCACCAAACAACTTCTTGGACAGAAGTTTTACCAATAGTATTGTTAGGTCTACGCACGACTTTTAAACCAGACATTGGAGCTTCTGCTGCTGAAATGCTATATGGCCAAACTCTACGTTTACCGGGCGAAATAGTAAGCAACCCTAGCCACAGAAATATAAATCAACACGATTTCATAACCAAGCTAAGAGAACAAATGCAGAGCGTCAAGGCAACGTTGGTATCGCATCATATAGACCGAGGCTACCACATCCAACCGGCTCTAAGCTCAGCCACGCATGTATTTATACGAAATGACAAGGTAAAACCACCATTGACGCAACCTTACGATGGTCCTTACCAAATACTAGAGCGAAATGACAAGACGTTTAGAATACTGATCGAAAACAAAGAACAAACAGTTAGCATAGATCGTCTTAAAGCTGCTTTCATATGTCCCGATACAGACATTGACATCCACAACAAATCAATGGTATACCACACTCCAAACAACGTTAATGGCGACCAATCTGTGCGACCAAATACAACAGCTAACCTGACAAAATCAGGACGCAACGTTCGCTTTCCAACCAAATTCAGTGACTCCATCACTTAGGGGGGAGTACTGTGGCAGCACCAAAAAATATAAATAAAAGAACTGTCAACAAGGCACAAAGGAGACAACAATAGCCGCAGTTCCCGCCAGTAGTAGTTTGGAAAAAGACAAAGCAGCACGTGAATAAAACGAAAAAACACAAATTTTAACTTTAAGAATATTTTATAATAAATAATTATAAGAAATAAATAAACTTATCCATTACCAATACGGAGTGTTAAATTCGAAATAAAACCCAACATAACAAACCACTACATATAAAACAATATATGTAAATATGTAACAGATTTATATCAACAGTTGTTTTCATTATAACTATATGTTTACAAATACATATGAGGACTTGAATTATTTTCAAAATAATTTATAATTATGTAATATAAATTACAAACATATTTTTATATTACATTATTTTGTTATACATTTAAATGTTATTTAATAATAATTTAATTTAATTAATTTCTTAATTTAAAATATTTTTTTTCCTCTAAAACACAAGCAAAACAATTTCGGTAATTATTTTTCTAATTACAATAATTTTTCATATATTAATACCAATAATTTATAATTATGTAATATAAATTACAAACATATTTTTATATTACATTATTTTGTTATACATTTAAATGTTATTTAATAATAATTTAATTTAATTAATTTCTTAATTTAAAATATTTTTTTTCCTCTAAAACACAAGCAAAACAATTTCGGTAATTAATTTTCTAATTACAATAATTTTTCATATATTAATACCAATCACAATAAATTGTTATTTAGAGATTTTTTAAAGCGGTTATTGGCTATAAATTATTACTTCTCGGTTATATATAATATAACCGAATACAATATATTCATGCTGAAATGATTTAGTTTATAAATTTCATAAATGTATATTCTTTACTGCATTACCAAATCATATAAAAGATGCAGATAAAAGGCATGTTAATGACTCTTAGTTTTGATGAAGTTACTATGAATTCGCAAAATTACAGAAGAATTTTAAAAATACTGAAATTCGTTGTCCAGTAAAACATACACAAAAGTTGGATTTTAATTATAAAGAAATCAATTTAGCTTCAAGAATAATAACTTAAGGAAACTACATTAATAGGCCCATTTACACTATCATAAACTTTTCCAATAGATGAGAGGGAGAAGAGAGTGTAATGTTGGTTCATGAATTTCAAGCAACGAAATTTCGAGTGAAAAGTGCGTAATTTTTTATAATATATGTAATATATTTTTTTTATATCTAATTTAATATTAGAAGATTTAATTGTAAATGTAACATAACCTGTAAATATTAATTTAAGTCTTCAAGGCGAAAGACAAGTGGAGCAAACTGGATAGAGAGGAACTAATTTCAATTTACCGAAATTATCCCCTTTTATACAATATAAAACATAGAGACTATATAAAACTTTCTAAAAAAAAAGAGGCTGCGCTGAACAAAATAGTAAATAGTAAATAAATAGTAAATAAAAATGGAAAAATATTCTACAAATATCTTTCGAAAGTCATCCTGTCTTCAAATATTTTCAAATGCATTTTCATTGTTTTTCAGTGATTTCATTTCTATTGAGTCATATGCACTAATTGTACAATGTACCATGTACTTTTTTCAATGAGAAGGTTGTGTGAGACGCAGCAACAAAGCACAATTGTAGTATATTTTTCAAAATTTTCAATAATATTCCAAAAGCTCGTTCCACACATTACCTAGTTCTACTTAGACGTACATTATGGTCAACAATTTTAGGGTCAATTAATTATTTAGAATATGGCGTCAAAAGATATTTAATTAGATAAAATGCATTATCCACAACCATAAAGTATGGCACAATCTTATTATCACCAATATTTTTTTCTTTTGGAAACAATTTATCCCCGTTCTCAATAACTTTATTTAAATGGCAACATCTAAATATACAACCATCACTAATTCGACCACTTCGACCAACATTGACAAAGACAAATTTACCGTTTGCATCTACCATTGCCATAGAAACCTTTGTTACCAATTCTTCATAGTTTTGTCCAGTTGCAAAAAACTCAGCTTTACCGCTAATCGTTGTTCAACTGACAATCATTTTCTTAAGTGGGTATACTGCCGCAATATTTCTGGTTCATCAGTTCTTCAAAGCGATTTTTATCCATTACACTATCACGTTCATGATAGTGTAAATAGGCCGAATCAGACGATTGTGTTTGTTTTTGTATTCATTTCTAAATGTTTTAAGCAGGATTTTGTGCACTATTTTAAACAATTTATTCTTTTAATTAGAAAGATTTGAAGATTTTTGGGCCTTACCAATTTAGCAGTTTGGTCTCTGTGTATCGCCTATTGGCAATACCCGAACACAGTGGTGTCTAGTCACTGAAAATTTTTTGTTCCAAACATTAAATTTAGTCCTACAAATTACTTAATTGATGGAATAACTTACCCACGTACAATTATGTAAATAAAAGAAAATAAATTGAAATTGATAAATAAAAAATAGAAATAAATTTGTATATGTTGATATATAAATAGTCAAATACATATGAACATTTATAAATAAATAAATAGGCATATGAATAAGCATGCCCATATATATATACAATTAAACTAGCGGACCCGACAGAGTTCGCTCTGTCAAACAGGTTTGGAATGTGACAGTTTTTTGTTCCTATCTATTTTATAGTCGGGGCAAAAAAATCTACTGAACAGAGCAGTCACCCTGGTGTGTGGGGTTCGCTTTCTTTACATTTTAATTTTTTATATAAATCCAAACATCAATAATAAATTTTGTAATAGAAAGTAACACAACATAAACAAAATAAATTTACAAAATCTATAATATAATGTAACACAACATAAACAAAACGAATAATACAAATAGACAACATGAGCACAAAATATATAAAATTAATATCAAATAACCTAATATAGGATTAACAAAATATCAAATAACCAAATATAAGATTGACAAATAACATAAGAACTATAAGTAATAAATAACATAAGAAACTATGAGTAATAAATAATATGAATTACCTAGTAGCATGAGAACATATAAATATACAAATTGTAATCACTTCACGCCAACGTAAATTAACTAAAGCATATATAGAATCAAACTAAAACCTATATAAAATGTTAACATAAACCTACCAAACACATATAAATTATAATTAATAATCAATACCATAAATAAATAAATAAATAAATAAATAAATAAATAAATAAATAATTAAATAAATAAATAAATAAATAAATAAATAAATAAATAAATAAATAAATAAATAAATAAATAAATAAATAAAATATAAAATAAATAAATAAATAAATAAAATCTTAGTGTAACAATCTTCTAACAACACCCGTTGTTAGTCAGCTACACCCATCACAAATGTATGCCGAAATGTATCGTCAGCCAATACATGGAAATGCATCAGATACACCCAAACACACACAAATGATAACGTAATGTAATGTAAAGGGAAAATATATAAATAATTAAATAATGAATGAATAAATAAATGAATAAATAATTAAATAAATAAATAGACTCTTAGTGCAACGATCTAACAACATCCGTTGCTTAGTCAGTTACACCTATCACAAATGTGTGCCAAAATGTATCATCAGCCAATACATGGAAATGCATCAGATACACCCAAAACATACATAAATGATAACGTAATGTAAATAAATAATAATTATGTAGAGTGAAAATATATAAATGGATAATTGAATAATAATGATTATATAGAGTGAAAACATATAAATGAATAATTGGATAATAAATAAATAGTGAGCTGAATAGATAACAATTAAAACCTAAATAAGATAAACTGAATAATGAATGAAGAAATAAAATAAATTAACTGAATATATGGATACATAAAGCAAACCGTAAAATGTAAAAATATGTTAGATTGGTCCAAAAAAGTTTTATATATTGTGTGAAACCCTATGCAACACCAACTGGTGTTAGAATCCGTCATCCGTCCACTATAGTTTCCACTGACGCGTTTCGTCTGGGAACTACCCAGACTCATCAGAGTGGTATGAAAATATGGTATTTTCGTCATATGTGTTGATGTTAATGTTAACTAATTATAGCGTGAATACTTACGTATAAATACGTAAATAGAAGATAATGAAAATATGAAATTAAAATATTGAGAAACGACCATTAATCTTGTCAAATAATTTTTATATTATGGAATAAAATAAGATTGAAATAAAAAGAGAAGATTGAGTAAATTAGTATGCTTGAATAAACCATAGAAAATTTGTCAATATATGTTATGGGAGATATATAGACAGACGCACAAACACTCATTGAAATATATGTATATACATACCTACATGCTTATGCACGTACGCAAATTCGTATATGTACATGTATATACCTTCATATGTGTACAAAAACTTCAAGAGAGACATCAAGAAAACCGTTGCTTTTGATATTCCACCATTATTGGGTTAAAATCAATATTCCATTGTTACCATCTCCTCCAGGCTGAAAATATCTAGATGTATGTATGTTGTCATTTTTGCGTATTCTGTTATCTCTGTTCCAACTTATATTATTGCAGAATTCATGTTGCATGGTCATATCGTGTTCATTTCCCGTTTTGTACCATGAAAGCCAGTCTTTCATTAAAAATGTAAATTGCGCATTTGCTGGTTTCCAACCATAACAAAAGCAATTAGCATACTACTCGCAAAATTACTTATTTCAAAAATCTTGTATTAACGCACAGAAAAATAGAAAATCATATACTTTTTTAGGAAGACCCGCGCCAACGGATAGAATACATATATACATATACAAGGACATAGATTACATCTAGAGAAATCGCATCCACATACACATTGGCTTTCGAGACGCTGTAAGTTACTTCCAAGTGCCCTACATTATATAGACCACATCAATATATGTAATGTAAGTATAATCACTTTTTCACCTATATAAATATTCCACGTATAAAATTAATATCAAAACCGCTTTATTCAGCATCCGCACCTGTGTTTAGAATTGGCATATGCAAAAAGGTTGTTGCTTCCAAATTTTAAGTCTCTTGCTAGAGGTATGGTCACACCCTCGGCATGATCTCACGCTCTCCCTTTTGTGCTAAGATCTCTTTTGTTAAGATCTCTATTTTTAAGATCTCTTTTTTTAACATGTATACTTCTCTATTAGTGTTCAGATGGTTAAACCAAATGAAAAATGTGTGTGCGAGTATATTTTGTTTGCGATGACCTAGTTATGGTAATGTCTAAAATGTGCGTGTGTGAGAGCTCATGTGGGAGTTGCCGTTATTTAAGTATTACCTCATGTATTTTTTCGCATTGTATGTGCAGTTCCATGAATATTACTTCATGTAATGTTTAGCTTGTTGTTCCTTTTTTTATACCATTATAAATTGAGAATTTGTTGCTTTCAAATTATGAATTTGAAGAATTACATTTCCAGTTGCTGGTTTGATTGATGTTATTGCTTATTGCTATTGCTTATTGCTGTTATATTATATTATTTAATTAATGTTATTAAATATTGCTTAGTATCCATAGTTAATTTTGTCATGGATATTGTTGCATAATGTTAAACGAAGAGAATGTCCGAAATGAAACATCCTGGAGTCGAAACCTCAGCAGGTCTTTCTTCATTATTTCTTATTTGTGACATGAGTAATATTGTGTGTCATAGCTCATTGAAAATTTGAATCGTTGATCTCACAGAATTTCAAATTTATTTAAATTAAATATATTTAAATTAAATATATTTAATGTGTTAGAAATCAGTATTAAATTAAGTCATATTGAATTAATTCAATTCAAGTTGGAACAAATTATAATTATTTTTCTATTTTCAGGTTTCACTATTTATAGGCTATTCATCAGTCAACACTTTGCGCTCTTGTGAGTACGATGATTTGTATTATTATATACCATCATTATTGCTAATATATCTGTATTTTCTCTTACAGGAACTGTACTATCAACTTTGGCTCTACGTTTGGGATTCAGCAATTAAAACGGATAACATTTTATAATTTACCATATAATTTTTATATATTTATTTGTATTTGTTGTTTACATTCCCACTCTATTTTCCTTTTGTTCTAGCTGTTAATTTCTCCATTTTAAACTTTTCACCCTTTGTTTGTTCCTATATTGGTTCACCTTTTTAATCCTTACTGTCTGTATTTCCTTAATTTAGTCATTATGAAAAGAAACTGTTTCTCATCTGGCTCGAATAAGAAGCCTCGCGATTAATTAATGCCCACTGATTCAACTCGCGATCCTTCAACTGATTTGACTCACGAGTCTCCTTCATTTCTCCCTCGGCCTACCTCAGGTTTAGTTCATTATTTGTCCGTGCCTCCTTCCGTGGGGTTATATACAGGTAGTATACCCATACTTGAGCAATTCCGCCTAATATATCCTGAAGTAGTGTTTGGTGGTTTTATGAATTTAAGTGGTTTGTCAGTTCCTCATGAAGCGCAAATACTTTTAAGCTTCGGTCCTAATTATTCTCCTCCTGCCCTTCCTGACATTTCTTCCTATATGGTGGGTTTGGAACGGTATTATGATGGTTATGTTGAACATGGTTCAGGCCGATAAAAGTAAGACAACCATATTGATGTCTCGTTCTGATTATATTTCGAAGATGGATACTTGGCTCTCCTCCTATATGTCTTCCGGTGCTTGTGTCAAGTTTACTGGTAATAAAGATATATTGTTGAGACGCTTGCTTGCCTTGTATAGAAGAGTGGTTTTACCTCTGCGTCATTTGTATGCCTTGAATCCTTCCATTTATCCCTCCATCATACACAAAGATTTACTTGTTAAATTACAGGACCCACCTCAGATTTCTTATTTGTATGGTTGCATAAAGACCCACAAACCAGATTTTCCCATTTGTCCAATTTGTAGCCCTATTAATTGGTACATTGGCCCTTTGCATAAACTATGCACCTATTTTTTAACAGAAATTTTGGGAGATAGGTTATCTTCTCATAATCTCAAAAATATGGATGATTTGACCGGTCATCTCTTAGATCTAAGCCCTATTCCTGATTATGTATTTGTGACCTTGGACATAAAAGAAATGTACCCTAAGACTCCTTTGGTGCCTTTATGGCAGGCTTTAGAGAATTTAATGTCCTTTGACTGGTTTCAGGTTCGTTGCCCTATAAGTATTGATCTGTTAAAGAAATTGTTAGATTATATTTTACATCAGGCCAATTATTTTTCTTTCAATTCCATTTGGTACCAGCAACTTGAGGGGTTGCCTCAAGGTGGCTCTGCTTCTGGTCTGTTGGTCACATTGTTTCTTGATTCCAGGTTGGAAATATATTACAACCTTATTTTTTCGGCTCACCATGTTAGGGCTTGGTGGAAATTTGTTGATGATGTGTTGGTTTATATGCCTAAAACTTATGTGTTGGATTTTGTATCTGCTTTTTCTCATTGGACAGGTTTTGAGGTGACTCATGAAAATGAGTCTATAAATGATAGTTGTTCAAGTTGTCCGACCATATCCTTTCTGGATTATAATATATCCCGTACACCTACTCAATTCCTAATATCACTGTATTTAAAACCTACTTCATCTCATCGTATAGTCCATTATACTACATATGGTAGTAAAAACTCAAAACGAACTGCCTTATTGTATCATTTGCGTAGAGTGTTGTTCCGTAGTAGTGATGTTTTTCTGTCACGTGATATGAGCTTCTGTATACAAATGATTAAAAACAATGGTTACCCTCATAGTTATGTAATGTCAGAGTTGTCCGATTTGGTAAGGGGTTATGTCCATCGAGCTTCTTGTAATAGGCAACCTTATACTGCACGCCGACATTCTATATTGTCTCATTTTTTATTGTCTTCCAAAAATGTTCCATTTCCTAGGTTGTTATCTAGACAATCTATGCCTCGCTTTTATTTACGTAGTATTGTGTATAGTTGCGAAGAAATTTCGTCTTTAATACAGAGCGCTTTTGGCACTTATGGGGTACCTACATTCTCAAAACCCGAAACTTTGTTCACTAAATTGAGTATGTCTTTGCGGGACATTCATCCTACTTCAAAATTATCAAATAAACATAGAATATTGTTAACCTCTTGTACTGCATGTGGTCTTGGTTTTTTATGTACTGGGAAGGGGAATGTAAAACAAATATTAATTAATATTAAGGAGGATCCTGATTCCCCTATTAATAAGCATTTTTCCGTTTCAGGTCATTCCAACTTATCATCCTGTTTGGAATTGCCCTATACGAAACAGATCACTCAGGATATACAAATATCTATCTATAAGCAGATCTGTACCTCTATGGGGGTACATTTGGATGACTCGTACAACTATAATACCATTTCTCGCTTTTTGGCCCTTGGATTGGACAGTTATCTATCTAGGATTCCTACAAATTTACCTCTTCCCAAGGGATTATAGATGTTCCTCAATATCATTCTATCTTATTTAATTGTTTTTTAAAAATTATTTTATGTGTAAGTTTATGAATAAACTGTTTGTTCTATTAATAGTATAATTTAATTTGTTAGTTTTCTTTGATGAGGAACAATTATGCTATCAATCCTTAGATTTAGTGTATGTTGCTATTGGTTATATGGTGTTTTATCTTCTTGTGTCAGGTTATGGGATATTCTGTTCTTTGTTAGCTAAACCACTGGTATTCAAATGTTGGATCCAAAAAGGTTTTCTATCTATCTTATAGTTATTATTGCTAAGTTATTGTTAAATTATTTTTATCAGCTTTGGTGATTTCATGCCTTGGACAAATTGCTCATCCTTTACTGTGATACTTCAACATGAATACATGGACCTATGCATTCTCAAATGTATATTATGAAATTGGTTAGTAATTTTCTTTTTCCTTTTTCAAACTTCTCAAAATCTCAAAAATTTCTATGTTATTTTGAATACTTATCCCCCAGCATACACACCTACCCGGATGTACCGATCTCAGTCTGTATGCATACATAATACTTAAAACTTGGCAGTTTTGTATACGTATAGACATAGGCATACATACTTAATAATTATTTATAATACATGTAAGACATAATTCGAAATATTTCCGATGAATATATACCATGTGGTATATGTATGTATAGGTTGCACGAAACGCCTGTTACCGACGTTTCCCTAGGCCTTGTTTTTTGCTACCCCCTATCAACGTTACTGGCCAATACCGATCCTCATTGCTGCCATCTCAGCGATCTGGTATAGCACTCTAATACCTAATATTATTGCATATAATTAACAATCATGTAATTCTTTTTGTTTTAGGTGCTTGCATTGTCACCTTTACATTCATTTAAACTTCTCATGACTTCACGAGATTGACCCAGGAATCCACCCAATCCCTTCTCATCATGACAAGCCTAAACAAACGTCTTCAGGTAACAGTATTTCATTGTTACCTGGTTGCAATCGACTTGCGTTTTGTAAATACTTAGTCTAACAGCAGTTAACTTTGGATGGGTTTTTAAAATTGTTTTATTATCATCTTTAAATTGTTTTTACATTATTCCATTTTTATTGAGAATACATAAATTTAGTTTTAACATTTATTAATTTAGGATTTTCCCTGTAAAAATTCTCTTTGTCCAAAACACCAAATCATCATCTATTGGGCCTGTGTACTCTATTTGTACAACTATTTATAAAATTGATCTACTAAATCTTACTTGAACAGACTTATTACCATTTTACGCATTTGAAAACTCTTTCTTTACATTTTAATTTTTTATATAAATCCAAACATCAATAATAAATTTTGTAATAGAAAGTAACACAACATAAACAAAATAAATTTACAAAATCTATAATATAATGTAACACAACATAAACAAAACGAATAATACAAATAGACAACATGAGCACAAAATATATAAAATTAATATCAAATAACCTAATATAGGATTAACAAAATATCAAATAACCAAATATAAGATTGACAAATAACATAAGAAACTATGAGTAATAAATAATATGAATTACCTAGTAGCATGAGAACATATAAATATACAAATTGTAATCACTTCACGCCAACGTAAATTAACTAAAGCATATATAGAATCAAACTAAAACCTATATAAAATGTTAACATAAACCTACCAAACACATATAAATTATAATTAATAATCAATACCATAAATAAATAAATAAATAAATAAATAAATAAATAAATAAATAATTAAATAAATAAATAAATAAATAAATAAATAAATAAATAAATAAATAAATAAATAAATAAATAAATAAATAAAATATAAAATAAATAAATAAATAAATAAAATCTTAGTGTAACAATCTTCTAACAACACCCGTTGTTAGTCAGCTACACCCATCACAAATGTATGCCGAAATGTATCGTCAGCCAATACATGGAAATGCATCAGATACACCCAAACACACACAAATGATAACGTAATGTAATGTAAAGGGAAAATATATAAATAATTAAATAATGAATGAATAAATAAATGAATAAATAATTAAATAAATAAATAGACTCTTAGTGCAACGATCTAACAACATCCGTTGCTTAGTCAGTTACACCTATCACAAATGTGTGCCAAAATGTATCATCAGCCAATACATGGAAATGCATCAGATACACCCAAAACATACATAAATGATAACGTAATGTAAATAAATAATAATTATGTAGAGTGAAAATATATAAATGGATAATTGAATAATAATGATTATATAGAGTGAAAACATATAAATGAATAATTGGATAATAAATAAATAGTGAGCTGAATAGATAACAATTAAAACCTAAATAAGATAAACTGAATAATGAATGAAGAAATAAAATAAATTAACTGAATATATGGATACATAAAGCAAACCGTAAAATGTAAAAATATGTTAGATTGGTCCAAAAAAGTTTTATATATTGTGTGAAACCCTATGCAACACCAACTGGTGTTAGAATCCGTCATCCGTCCACTATAGTTTCCACTGACGCGTTTCGTCTGGGAACTACCCAGACTCATCAGAGTGGTATGAAAATATGGTATTTTCGTCATATGTGTTGATGTTAATGTTAACTAATTATAGCGTGAATACTTACGTATAAATACGTAAATAGAAGATAATGAAAATATGAAATTAAAATATTGAGAAACGACCATTAATCTTGTCAAATAATTTTTATATTATGGAATAAAATAAGATTGAAATAAAAAGAGAAGATTGAGTAAATTAGTATGCTTGAATAAACCATAGAAAATTTGTCAATATATGTTATGGGAGATATATAGACAGACGCACAAACACTCATTGAAATATATGTATATACATACCTACATGCTTATGCACGTACGCAAATTCGTATATGTACATGTATATACCTTCATATGTGTACAAAAACTTCAAGAGAGACATCAAGAAAACCGTTGCTTTTGATATTCCACCATTATTGGGTTAAAATCAATATTCCATTGTTACCATCTCCTCCAGGCTGAAAATATCTAGATGTATGTATGTTGTCATTTTTGCGTATTCTGTTATCTCTGTTCCAACTTATATTATTGCAGAATTCATGTTGCATGGTCATATCGTGTTCATTTCCCGTTTTGTACCATGAAAGCCAGTCTTTCATTAAAAATGTAAATTGCGCATTTGCTGGTTTCCAACCATAACAAAAGCAATTAGCATACTACTCGCAAAATTACTTATTTCAAAAATCTTGTATTAACGCACAGAAAAATAGAAAATCATATACTTTTTTAGGAAGACCCGCGCCAACGGATAGAATACATATATACATATACAAGGACATAGATTACATCTAGAGAAATCGCATCCACATACACATTGGCTTTCGAGACGCTGTAAGTTACTTCCAAGTGCCCTACATTATATAGACCACATCAATATATGTAATGTAAGTATAATCACTT
>NW_024031671.1:0-15289 GCF_002237135.1 Teleopsis dalmanni
AACTGATGAAAATAATGAGAATACAGAAAATAATACCAAAAAATACAAACCACCTCCAATTTATCTAAGGGAAAAAAATTCGAACGATCTTTTAAAGAAGATAACATCCATAATAGGTGATAAACATTTCTACGTGATTCCACTCTTGAAGGGAAATGTTAATGAAACAAAAATCCAAATAAATGATGAATTAAATTATAGAAAAATTATAAACTTCTTTGATGCCAATAATAAAAGCTACTACACCTACCAGCTAAAAAGTAGCAAAGGTTTAAGTGTGGTAATAAAAGGTATAGAACACTTCGTACCGGAAGCTGATATAAAAGCAGCCTTAGCAGAAGCCGGATTTGAAGCAAAGTCCATCTTTAATATTAAAAACAAAAATAAAACACCTCAGCCAATATTTAAAGTAGAACTTGAGCCAAACGCAAAAAAACTCGCTAAAGGAGAAGTGCACCCAATTTACAATCTTCGTTATCTTTTACATCGAAGGATAACAGTAGAAGAGCCTTTCAAAAGAAAAGATCCAATACAGTGTACTAACTGTCAAGAATTTGGCCATACTCGAACCTATTGCACCTTACCTAGTGTATGTGTAATATGTGGAGATCTACACAAATCCTCCATATGTCCAAAACCTAAAGAAGATGCAAATGCAAAAAAATGCAGTAATTGCGGCAAAAATCATACTGCAAATTATAGGGGTTGTACCGTATTTGTTGCAGTTAAGCAGAGAACTCTTCCCAAAAATCAATTAAGAGAAAATATTCAACCTCAACAATTGGCAATACCAGCAGTAGATAATTTAGAAGAGACGCTAAAAACACTGATCCAAAGTCTTAATCTTTTTATGTATAGTATGCAAAGTATGATGCAAGAACTTATAAAAAATCAAACTGCTCTAATGCAAACTCTAATAATGAAAAAATGAGCAACTCCATTAGAATATGTCACTGGAATGCAAACGGTATAAACAACCACAAACTTGAAATTGAATATTTTTTAATTAGTAATGCAATTGATATTATGCTTGTGTCCGAAACACATCTTACTCAAAAAAACGCTTTCAAAATTCCAAATTACTGCTTTTATGACACCAAGCATCCCAAAGGTATGGCTCGAGGAGGTACTGGTATTATAATAAAAAAAAGACTTAAACATTTTGTTTAAGAAGACTTCAGCAAAGATTATCTACAATCGACAGCTATCCGATTTGATGAATATGGAGAAAATATCGTAATAGCTGCAATATATTGTCCACCCAATCACAATATAGAAGTCCAAGACTTCCAAAACTTTTTTAAAACACTCGGTTCTAAATTTCTGGTCGCAGGCGATTTTAATGCGAAGCACACATTCTGGGGTTCAAGGCTAATAACGCCAAGAGGACGGAAACTTCTAGCAGTTATGAAAAGTGAAGATCTCAATGTGATTTCAACTGGACACCCAACATACTGGCCTTCTGATCGACAAAAAGTCCCAGATCTTATCGACTTTGGTCTAAGCAAAAATATTAAACCATCAACAATCACCGCATTTCCATTAGTTGAACTGTCATCAGACCACTCACCAACAATAATAACAATGCAAAGTCAACAGAATAGAACTATCCAAACGCAATGTCTAACAAAACATATAAACTGGTTAAAATTTCGTAAATATGTTTCTTGTCATATACCTCAACATGCTTCGTTAAAGGTGAATAATGAAATTGATGCTTGTGTTAACCAATTTTCTGAAGTAATCTCAATGGGTGCTGAAGTAGCTTCTATAAGAATTGAAAAAAAAGAACCCAAAAAAATCGGTGTGACAAAAACAATAGAGGGATTATTACAACGAAAGAGAAACGCTAGAAGACTATGGCAACGGCACAGATCCCCAAAACATAAAGTTTTACTAGCTAAATGTACAAATGAACTCAAATATGCACTAGCGGAAAGACATCAAAAAATCCCTAGACAATTTTCTATTCAATTTGGCACCTAATGAACAAACGGATTATTCACTTTGGAAGGCAACAAAGTACCTCAAACAGCCTATCCAGCATGAATCTCCTCTCAGACTAGAAAATGGTGACTGGGCACGAAGTGACTCAGAGAAAGGGGAAATATTTGTAAAACACTTGAAAAATGTATTTACTCCAAATAATGCTTCACAAAATACTTCTTTACCAATTACAAACCTATATCCTTCGAGCAGGCCCCTTATTTTTAAACTAGAAAATATCAATAAAATTATAAAAGATCTCAATGCGAAAAAGGCAGCAGGACCTGATAAAATCTCAGTTACAATGGTGAAACAATTACCACAATGTGCCATTATACATCTCAGGCATTTATTTAACGCTATCTTACGGACAGGATATTATCCCAAACTTTGGAAAATGTCACAAATAACAATGATACCTAAACCTGGAAAGGACAAAACCAAAGTAGAATCCTACAGACCAATTAGCGTCCTTCCAATATTATCAAAAATATTTGAAAAGCTACTAATAACAAAAATAATGCCAATACTCTCAGCTAACGAAATAATTCCGGAGCATCAATTCGGCTTCAGAGCTAAACACAGTACAACTGAACAAGTGCATCGTATTGTATCATTCGTAAGAAACTCATTTGAAAATAAACAATACTGCACTTCCATATTTATAGATGTAGCCCAAGCGTTTGATAAAGTATGGCACGAAGGCTTAATACATAAAATTACAACTCTCATGCCAGTTAACACTCACCTTTTGTTAAAAAACTACTTAAGCAGAAGAACTTTTATTTTAAAATATAAAGATTTTGTTTCAGAACCCTGTCCTATCAAAGCTGGAGTTCCACAAGGAAGTGTAATAGGTCCGCTATTATATCTGCTGTATACAAGTGATATGCCAACTTCGGAAAACACATTAACTGCAACATTTGCTGACGATACAGCAATACTAAGTGCACACAAAAACCCCGCAATCGCACAACGCATGCTTCAAGAACATGTTCACCAACTTGAGAAATGGTTATCAGTATGGCGTATCAAAGTCAATGAACAAAAATGTACCCATGTAACATTTGCTCTAAGACCAGGAAACTGTCCCAATATTACAATAAATGAGCAAAAAGTACCTTCAAGCGACAATGTAAAATATTTAGGGATACATCTAGACAGACGTTTAACTTGGAACAAACACATAGAGGCTAAAAAGACACAAATAAATATAAAATTAAGTTCATTGCATTGGCTTATGGGCACGTCATCTAAGCTACCACTTGAATACAAAATTTTGCTATACAAGTCGATAATAAAACCAATATGGAGTTACGGAATTCAACTGTGGGGAACAGCGATGCCATCAAATATTGAAAAACTGCAAAGGCTGCAATCTAAAACCCTAAGAATGATAACAGGTGCACCGTGGTTTCTGAAAAATGCTAACCTTCATAGAGATTTGAGCGTGCCAACAGTAATAGAAGAAGCTGCTCGATGTAGCCGTCAGCATCTCTTAAAGTTAGAAGACCATCCTAACCAATTAGCTTACATGCTGCTACTGAACAAAGGCCACAGACGTCTAAAAAAGAAGGACACCATTAACATCTGTTAACCTTCAAAATTTTTATTTCATTTAAAATATTATAAATTTTCTTTAATTGAACTGAATGTGATTTCTTGAATTAATTTTAATCTCAATTTTAATTTTAATATTAATTTTCAATTTTATTTTATTAAATAAATTAATGTCTTAATAATTTTTTCCAAATCAATGGCTTAGGAAAAAAAAATAAATTTAGTTTTAAGATTTGATCACTTATTGTTAGTTTCCAAATTGAAAGATTCAATAAATAACGTATGAATTGAAAAAAAAAAAAAAAAAAAACTGATTATGGATATTTGAAAATGCTCGAAATAGCTTTATAGTCAGTCAAAAATTCAATTAATTAAAAATAAATAAAAATTTTGTTGTTGTAGTTTAATATGTTACAGTTCGCAACCACATCAAAAAAAAATTTTTATGGTAATTATTTACTTATCAATGTTAGTCACTCAATCGAACTACGAGAACACTCGAATTCGTAAAATTACATTTTCGAAATAGTTATTCTGAGCACAATTTTAGATACGTTATTAGTCCTTCTTTAGTCCAATTAGTAGCATTACATATCGGAGATGCATAGTCTCAAATGCATTACTAGTAATTCCTTTTTCTTAATATTTTCTTAAAATTATATATCACACACAGTTCTACCAAGTACAATATTGGTTACTGTTGTATAAACATTATTCATAATACAATAAAATATCTACTTAACTAAACTTAACGAACTTAACGAACTTAACTACAGTGTTGTATATTAAAGTATAACGTATAATGTTTATACAACAGTTACATTATTTGGAATTTCTCCATCCGATTCATATAATTATATATCTGACACCGTTCTTAAAACCCCATATCAGTTGCATTTTTAGCGATTCCTGCTAGACTTAGTACCTAGTTATGAACTACACGATTTTAGTTTATTTATAGACGCAGTGTATTATACTGATACTAGTTCTTATTCTTCTTAGTGTTCGTTTCCCTTAGTGGGAGATAATAGTTACAATCATAATAGTTACAATCTGTTAAAAGTCTTGATTAGAATCTCCATAAATATAAATGAATGTGTAAATAAGTTTCAATGACTTCTCGTTTGATCCAATATTGGCATGAATGTTTGCAATAAAATTGACTGGCACCTATGGGAATAGCTGCTCCATGAAAAATAAAATCGTTGAGACGTGTATATATCAATGTAGGCTTACTTGTATATATTTTTTTCAATAAAATGTCTTTTACATATACCAAATAGGTTGATAGGACTCTGCCTAATCAAGCAGATTACCAAGCAGAGTAGGTCACAAGCAAGAAAATTTGAGGCTACATGTAGATTTTTGTGATATATATATTTTTGTTAATCTAAGAAATGCTTGAAGCTTTATTACTGATACAGCGCAACCAATCAGTTTTCAAAGGTTTCTTTTTTGTACTTTGATTATAGATTAGACCTGGGTAATATTTGACCCCAGATTCTATTTGTCATAGTTCTAGTACATATGCATTACCCAGAGTATGGTCAGAAATTTAATAATGACAAATCATTTGAGGTTTATTTAAACTACGATTTGACCCCAGATTCTATTTGTCATAGTTCTAGTATATAAGCATTACCCAGAGTGTGGTCAGAAAATAATGTATTTTAATAATGACAAATCATTTGAGGTTTATTTAGACTACGTTGGGCATCTTTCACACAGATGGTGTATACTCGTATCTGCGATTTCGTATATTTTTTGTTTTTTTGCAATATGGTAGCAAGTTTAGAAGGTATGAGTCAAATCTTATTCTCATTTTAACATCTCTATACCATATACTAGTTCTTTCATATTTGGTGTGTATAGTTGACTATCTAAAGAAAATCGAATAGTTTACTTGTCTTATATTTTAGCAATAAAATATTAACATTTTAATTGCACCAAGTAATTGCTGTTGCCCAAATGAACATAAATTACATTAAATGCCTCATGATTTTTTATTAGCAAAATTAACAATTTAATGTTTATGACTTTAAGATGAGTTTGAATACTAAGTTTTTATTTTACTGACATTTTTTTGAATAACTGCTGAATATAGAAATCTAAGTAAATGTGTCGATTTGCGTACTAGAGTTGAATAATAAAATCTAGATAATAATTTTCTTCATCATTAAAGCTGCGGTTCGACAAAACACTCGAAAACAGAATATAAATTTTTCGGATTTCATATTCAGCTCATATCCGAGTATTCGTATTTACTTTAAACTGAAATCCATTTACGCCTCCGAATTATATGAAAAAATCAATTGATTTCGAACAAATTGATTGTAATCGCATGTTTTTATTGATGGCTCATAAATCGATCAAATTGCACCATCAATGACCAAACGGCCAGCAGAAATGCCATTAAAATTTTCAACTCATGCCGGGTCAATTTGCATATTTTAAAGCGTTTCAAATGCCAACAATTCACTAGAAGTAATTTTCGTGTGTATGCAAATTTATCGGTAAGGTGTCAATTTAATTACTTATGAAAATGTATATTACTTACTTTGCAAAACAGATATTTAATAAAAAATTGAAGTATCGGTTAAAATTCAGCTGGGCTTAGACGCTTTCACAAATTATAATGAGTATTAATGGCAATATTGTGGAGAATTACGACCTTTAAAAACTATTTTGCAATACTTATTAATAAACCATAAAACATTTGATTCGAGTTTCCCGATGTGATTGTCTTCGATAATAGTCAAGCGAAAATTTGGAATCATTTCCAGACGAACGCAGGACTAAGATAAAGTCGAGAGATATACATTTTAATTAATTTTTTACTGAATCAACAGATGGCAACTATTTTATTTTTACTTTGAACGTATTTTAACTTAGATGCTAGTAGTTCCAGAAATCAAAAATCAGTTAACAATTTCTACTCTTACTTACCTACTTTCCTACAACAACCTGTTACCGGATGTCGGCTTGACGAAACATGTCTCTCCAGGTGCTTCTGCTGAGTGCGTGCGTTCTTCAGTCTCTTTAAACAAGTTCGGTTAGTGCTCCCTCAACTTGTTCACTTCACTGGAGACACGATCTATCTCTACGTCTTTATTCTCCAACTACTGCTTCAAATATCTTTTTCGCTGGAACAACTTCATTAAACCAATTTCAGGAATTAAGAACATCCATAAATAAAATATAGAAAGTTTTTGAAAGGAAAAAACTTCACATCTTCTCTTCTTTATTTCTGTCGACATTTGTGGAGAGGACAATACCACAGTACTGCTTCGTTTATTAAGATTTAAAACCATAAACCGATAATTATTTATTGCCGATCGAAATATGTATTTCAGCAGCGGTAATAATTATTGCATGTTCTGTACATTTTTGATATAGTAGAAACCATAAATGAAGCAGCACTACTTAATTGATTTTGTTTATCTAACTGATGAATAATCCGTCTAATCATATATCTATCCATTGACTTATGTCAGTTAATTAAAGACTTTTCTTTTTTAATTTTATGAACTACTCAAAGACTCGAATTTTGAATGATTATCCATTATTCTACAAATTCTCCTTTGATGAGTTTGACATATTGAAATGTTATTGGACGCCTCTTTCTAAACCATCGGATTTTGAACATTTTTCGTTAACCCAAGATCTTATCGTTTTTATTTTCGAGTTAGTAATTTATTTTATTGCCTTGCTTTCACAAAAAAAGCCATAAAAAAATGTGTGAAAAGTTATTTTCGAACCCAATTTAGTCGCAATTACAAAAACAATGAATGCCTAAACAATTATGTTTTATTTAATGAACAAATTTTTGGGCAAATAAAATTCCTGGTGGGTTTGTCAAAATTCAATTAGAATTCGTAAACACATTCTCAACACTTGTCAAGCTCATGTGTAAGACAAATACAAACCCAGTACATTGTATACGCGCAGACACCAACTGAAAGGTGAAGTGACGGTCATGCAGAATAGTCAGAGTATACTACACATACCTATATCACTGTGTTTTCATATAAAATAGACTTTCATATTAATTTTAGTACGTATGTTAGTATTCAAGCTGTATGGATTATAAAATATAATATTAAGTATTAGTGTAATTATTATGTTATATGCTTGCAGTAATTTCGAAAAAGAATACTCCTATGTTTAATGCATTATAATCCAAAAAAAATGCTTAAAAATCATGTGACCTTAAAATAGAATAATAAAGATATCTCATAATGATTCAGCCTTATCTATTTCTGTAGTTCTGCATATGCATTCTTTTGAAGAATCGTTTTAAATTGATGACGAGGCATTGCTGTTTGCATACGAAACTGAGCATTATCCATCTATAGATCTTACAAGCTTATTTTGTTAACCCTGTATATATATAGGTAATTATTAGTGGCTCATACAATTATAGGTTTAGTACTTTCTTACCTTTTTTGCATCACTCTGTCTCTTTCCTGAAAAAGTAACAATGGGTTGTATGTTGGGAATGACAAAATTTTAACTCTGAATCCAAAGAGTTCGTATATGCAGAAATAGTATCAATATGGTGCCGTATCAAATACATGCATATGTTATATACAAAATGCAGAAACACTACTGAATAAATACTATTATCTGCCAAAAGTACTTCTATATGTAACTTTTCCCCACTACATATAGAAAAACATAAGTATTTTAGCTGTGAAATTAAAAAAATAAATGAAACCTATATATTTTTTTTAATTATAAGTTAACTGAAAAAGGATTAAGAGAATTTATGAATACAAATATATATAAATTTTTATAAATTTAAATATAATAATATAGTACTTATGTGTGGGTCATTATCACTGCTATTAGGCTTTGAAATTTAGATCATATCACTTGAACCCTCTTTATCACATGGCTTTATACACCTTTTTTAAGCCTAATATGGTAATATATGAAGTATATTATTGACAATTCTTTCTATTTTATGTTACATATTTAAGTACAATTTTTTTATTGCTCTCAGTGGTTTATATAGGCAGTTCTTTTTTATTTGATTTTCAAAATTGTTACAGGAAACTTTTCCCTAATATGTTTATAAAAAAACAGACAACTTATATTCAGCATATCGCAATTTAACATAACAGCTGAGTATGAAATCAAATTACAGTCAAACCTTTATAACTAGAAGTACCTTCTTTTGCAAAAAAAAGTTCGATCTACGGAGACTTCGAGTTAAAGAATTTTTTAATAATTGTGTGTAATATGCTCTTTAAACCCTGTTCCATTCTATTTAGTTCGAGTTATACAAAATTCGAGTTATAAAAGTTCGAGGTATGGAAGTTTGGCTATATTTGATAAGAATATTATGTATAACCTACAAGCATGAATATTGTTCAGGAATGACTATAAATAATCAAATTTGTTTTTATAAAAATAATTTCCAAGTTAAATAATTTATAAGATTCTATACATTAATATCAGAATAATACGTATTGTAAATATATACTGCTCTGCTCTGAAGCAACAACAATGCTCTTAAAATCTTCAGAGTTAGATTTTTCTCGCAAAAATTCTTACCTCTTAAGTTTCAGTGCAGCCAAATTCTAAAATCAGTTTGTATTGAATGTTCACTGGAAATATGTTGCAAAATTTCAGTCATACGTTAAAATCATATGAGTATTTCATTTACTAATGAATTCAAATACACAAATAAATAAATTGATTTAAGTATATAAGACAAAAATGCTTACGAGTGCACTTTTAATATTCATTAGAATATTAGATTAATATTCATAATATTCTTTTATTTGAATTATTAATTTTTTAATGTTTATGATTTATGTCAGAAAGAGCATTTGAAATATTTTAAAAGTGATGCCAATTTGTTTCAACCAGACTTAATGCTCTTTCTTTACAACTCTGAAAGAAAAAATTAAGGCTATTATGATTTTCTCATTTACTTCTAAAGCATTAATGTGCCTTACTTTTTTTGTAGGGGTCACGTTAATTTTAAAGACAAATAAGAGGGAATAAAAATGTATATGCGATCATAGAGTGAAAATACTTTATTTGATGCATTAAAAAACAAAGCGTAAGTAAAAAGCAAATACAATAAAATAAATAAACAACTTCAAAAAAGGAAGAAATGTGAACTAAAAACAACAAAACAGCCTGGCATTTTTCACACCTCATTTGCATGTGACTTGTCATGCGTAGAATTACGTCGCGTCATTTGTGTCATCGCCGTCATCGCCATCATCGCCATCATCGCAGCCATCGTTAGCGAAACCATAACAAATGCTATTACTGCCACCAGGGCCAGCACCACCACCATCATCGTCAGTGCCGCCTGCCTTTCGAATACGTTTCCCGGCAATAATTACACATAATTTTATCAGCAATTTGACGGTGACATTTACAAATAAAAGTTGACATGTAAGTAAATAAGAACGCAAGGCAAAAAACAAAAATTTTTTTTAATGAAGTCCTACTTCATGCGTTCATTCTTCTTTTCACAAAATTTAAATAAATATTTATTATGAGCGTGCACGTTTGTCCTAACCTAACAAAAAAAGATCCCCAAGCAGCGCTCGACTCCGCACAAAATTACTTATTCCTTGTTTCTAAGAGAAAGTTATTTACCCAATGAACTTCCATTTCACTCACTCAAGCCACTTAAACTATAAAGTATTCAACTCAATGTAGTCATCATTCAAATCGAAGAGGAACAGAGACCATCACTCTCTTATTGCGTGTTTATTTTGCGCTAAGTGCAGTGGAGTATAATTTTCTAAATTAATGCATAAAAGGACCTCATCCAAAGCTATGATTAAGACCCCAACCTACTAACTTAGTAATACAAATAAGTCCATTACATGTGCATGAAATCCTTCTACCAACATCCGATACATCAACCATCATAGATTTATCCAATGGGATCACGAAGCTGTCTACAAATTGACATGGCAAAACTTGAATTCAAAATATAATATAAATATTGTTTTTGATGTACTTTAAATGTCTCTATAAGATACCTTAGCTTTTAAACTCCAATGATATAATATCCAAATATGTATATAAAGATATAGTCTTTATTGCTATATTTTGATGACAAAGTCAAACACATATTTTCATCCGGTTTTTACAAAACTTTAATAAGCGACTATAGGGTTATCACCACGCAGGCAGACAAAAAGACTAGCAGAGCTAATTTGGTTCATCAAATCAAGTTGATTATAGCCCTCCATTATAGTTTTATGAAAATCTTGACGAAACTGAAGTATTTTTGAATCATAACGTTGAACACGATAGAAAGGTATATTGCAGTATTTGATCATATAAAAAAAAATTTTTTAAAATATATCAAAAAAAAAAAAATGCAACTGAAGGATTTGAAAAATATTGCGTACTGAGATTGGTAATAAAACCCTTATGATATCCTCTTAATTAATACTTAAAGAGCTGACAAAAATAAAAGAAAGAAACTCATTTGGAGTATTGTGTTGGCTTTTAAAATTACTCTTTTTAAGTAGAACTAACGGAACCAGAAACCAGAGCCCATTTAGAATATTTCGGAGTGATATAAAACGCAGTTCAAAGGTCATTAAATATATTGAAATAAAAAAGTAACTATTAAAACTATCAGAAATTCATTTAGAATGGTATGCTGGCGTTTAACATCACCTCTAAGAGTGGACTTAGTACTTAGCAGATTTCGATATGTAAACCTTTGTCGCAATAAAAAACTTCAATAGCAATTAAAAAATATTATAGTAGCTTCTGTTTGGTGGAAGCTAGCAAAAAATTTAAAAAACAGCCTCCTCAAAGTAGACTTTTGTACTCACTATGAATCCCTACTTACATGGAGTTCCAACCTTCCAGCTTCTTTCCGTTTTTTGTCAATTCATGACTTTACTCTCCTTTTAAACTACGTTAACTTCAGCTTGTGCTTTCAAACACCAAATCTTCTAAAATACCAGGTAACGACCGCATTCCTTTTGACTTTCACAAAAACGCTCCTCCTGGTTTCCTCAGTGTGTTACTTAAACTATACAAGTTTTTTTTTCTCTACGGTGTCATACCATATTCATTTTTAAGATCGATAATTCAACCAATTTTTAAAAAAGGAGATTCTAATATAGTTACTAACTATCGCGGTCTATCACTGCTCGACTCTATTTATGAAATATTTACTGGTGTACTACTTTCGCGATTGAATAACTAGGTTAAGTTCAATAACATCTTAAACGAATACCAAGTGGACTTCGCAGATCCTACTCAATTGTTGATAACATTTTCAATTTTACCTCTATAATACACTTAGATTGAAGCAACACGAAGAAAATATATGCCTTTTCAGTAGATTTCTCATGAGCATTTGACACTATGTACTACTTTCGCGTTTGAATAACTAGGTTAAGTTCAATAACATCTTAAACGAATACCAAGTGAACTTCGCAGATCCTACTCAATTGTTGAGAACATTTTCAATTTTACCTCTATAATACACTTAGATTGAAGCAACACGAAGAAAATATATGCCTTTTCTGTAGATTTCTCATGAGCATTTGACACTTTACCTAGGAATGTATTATTTTTCAAACTAGCTCCTCTAAGTTTGTCTCATAAGCTTTTGACCACAGTAAAGAAATTATACTCAAACACCAGTAGTCGCATGAGAAAGGGTAATCTTATATTTTCTTCATTTTAGTCACTTAAGATGTGTAAAACAAGGATGCCTCTTCAATCCGATTTTGTTCTACCTATATATAAATGATCTCCATGACTGTTTACCGGGTGCAGTAACTCATATAAAAGTGCTTTTGTATGTTGATGATGTGGTTCTGCTTGCGGACTCACCTATCGGGGTCTATGATGTGTTTCATACTTTAGTAGATAGAAATTGTACCTAAGAAAGAAAAATTCTTAATATTCCCTCCACAAGGCTTCCTCAAATACTAAGCGAACTTAGGACTAAAAAAAGTATATAGGTGGCCAAAGATTGGAAAAATATGTGTTTAAAACTGGGTTTTTCAACAACCAGTATTCGGAGTATAGATCTTAAATTATTACACAATAATATTACATCATTCCTTTGTATATAATATATAATATATAGTACTCTGCAGCACAGAATATATGAAAAAATTCATTTTTATAAATATTGCAGAAAATATATGTATTCTTAGTTATGTCAATATATTTTCTTGGTGCAGAAGTCCAGATATATATTGTGGATAATTTTTTTCTATGATAATTTCATTCATGTATTCAAATTTGTTGGCAGAATGATACAGCCTTAATATTTAGCCTTCTATTCATTCCAGAATTGTAGACAGATGAAATGAGAAATCAAAGTTAGTTAATAAGAGAAATCTCACAATCCACTGAAATTTTAGGAACCGAATTTAAACCATTAAAGCCAATTGATTTACAATTAAAGTAATCTTTGTGCCTATAAAGTAAAATCGTTTTTAAAGGTTATTACTTTTACTATTAAAAATATGTACGATAACATCAGTCAAGTCACTACTTGACTCTCAACGCGAGTTTGTATCGAGGTTAAGCGCATTAGGATTAATTATCTAAGATAATGTATACTCTAACGTTAGAACTGTGGACATTGAAAATATCGCTGTTGAAGAAGTGCGTTCTTTCCAACAAAATAGTGCCCTTCTGTCATATAACCCACAAACAGAATGTTTATTTATTTTATTTATATGTGAGTTAACACAAAAATTAATTTTAAAGTTAACTAAGAATAAGGAACTGAACTACTAGCACCTTTCCCCTTTGCTTCTATGTTATACATGTTAAGATTTATATCTAAATTTTATTTAGTATGTCTTTGGGTAGGTGTAGCTTTATTATATTGTAGTCGATATTCTTGATTGGCTTGAATAGGCTGGTGTTGTTGGTTGGGTTGTTGTAGCAGCTTATGAGATGGCACATGATTAGAATATATTCATATTTGGGGCATATTAGTTGTACATCCCTTTTGAGTAAGTGGAGTTAGGTTGGAATGTTCTAGTCTTAATCTTGTTATGATAAACTACTAAGAACTTGATAAAATTGGTATTGGATTAGGTTTGTTTTTGTGTTGGTTAATAGTTTTAAGAATATTATATGTATACAGAATATATACATTATTCGACTCTTCCATACTTCCACACATATAACTATATCATTTAAGAGACTAAATACTTTTCAGAAACTTTCCATTTCTATTGATTACCGTAAAAAGGTGGGAAGTATTTTTCAAAAATTAAATAATGATTTTTAATTTATTATAATAATAATAAATTATTTAATAAATTGAGTACTTTGTGAGTACCTAGATTATAAACGACATATTATAGTTTTTTTTTTGTCTAAAAAACATCATCACAAAACATTATACATTTTTTTCTTAAAACAACTGTAATATGCAAGAACTTCCACTAAAAGGTTAAAAATAAAACAACAAAAAATGAAAAAACAATGAACTGTATACGAAATGGCTGAACTTTAACCTTTTTGTGACAGAGGTTTTCCTACTGAGATCAACTTAATCCTTTTGTATAACTGCCTTGAATAGGAACATTTAAATGAAAAGAGTGGTTAATTTTTTTGGTTATTTTACCTAAATTCATTGTATTTCAACGAAAATGCACTGTAGAAAATAAACAACGTTTTTTTTTTCATCAATTTGTTGGGTTTCATTTTGGCAACCTGATCATCTGACACCCAATGACATATGGTGTGACAAGGGTTCGGTGTGCTGATACTCCTGTTAATGCTCTGCCATTGGTAAAGCTGTGATTTGAGCAACATAGACTCAACTCAACTCGTTTTGTGTTCAAAACTCGGTATAAAATTGCATCAGAATTAAATGACAACTGCATCACAGAGTGCGTATTAAGTGTCAAATTACAGCAGACCCAAATTATACTCGTACACCTTTGCTAATGTACTTGTCTGTTTCGTAAGCCTCAAAGGCAAAAAGGATGCTTGTCAATAGGCTTGAAATCATTTGGTACGTGTTAAACCAAACACATGCGATTAGGTATACTTTAAGCTTAATAAAGCGACTACTGTATGCTTTTATCTGTAAGGTCTGTAGGCAAACATGTTACGATAGTTAGGACAGCAGCAGGTACAACAATAAAAAAAATGCAAAACCAAAGTGACAGGATGTGAAATTTGAGTACGTTTAAAGTTATTGGCTGACAAGTATGAGTATGTTTGAGCATTTCATTGTTAATTAAGATCCAACCATTTTGCATGTAACACTCTTTATATATTCCGGCTTGATTGACCACAGAAATCACAGATATTAAATCTGCAAAATTTAAATATACAATTTAAAATTTTGTCTACATAAGCCCATATATGATACCAGTACATCTGAGCAAACATCTGTACTTCAGCAATTTTTAATACAATGATTTAGATTTAGTAACAGTTATAGCTTTTTTATAGAAAGAAAAAGAAGAAAGATACATACGAATAAAAGTTAAACTGGGTTGAACTTCCAGAAGAATTACTAGCAAATTGCGAAAGAGAAATGGAAATGTTATTCTAAATATGAAGGATTTCAGATCCATATGATATTTAAGAAGAAAATTATCTAACAAAAGTAATTTTGGATAATTTATTATTTGGATACAAATAATAAACTACCATTGCCTAATTAACATTACCCATGGGATTATAGTTAATCCTATTGGAAATAATTAAAATATTTACCCAATCATGATCTCAATATAAAAAATAAAATTCG
>NW_024031672.1:0-15276 GCF_002237135.1 Teleopsis dalmanni
ACAATTAAATTTTGTTTTTAGTGGTTATATACAATATAAGTTATATTATGGGTTTGGCAAACACATTAAGCTTTAACTAAATATCTTTATACATATATAATGGAGATTGATTTCTATTGCAGTTATGAAATACAGTCAATCAATTTTGATTATTTCACTATATGTTGGATGAACTTTAAATAAATCTGTTTCCAAAGTTTCATTCGTATATTACTTTTATCGGCTAACATACACACTAAGATCTTTAGATTGATTTGGGTATTTATACTTTATATGATCTTTTAGAAATACATTTCTAAGTTTTTTGCTTTGTTTACATACAAGTGGAAAATTACAGACACAGCTTACTGATTCGAGTTTTATCAAAATTATATTTGCTCTAAAAAAGAGTAAATACATCCGAAAAATTTTTATCTACTTTGAGGTAACATTTAAGATGGCATTGACTGACATCTTGTAGTCAAAAACATAGTACAAAAAAAATTGAATATTATACTTCTAAATTGGATTATGGATTCTAAACCAACACAAAATAAAAAAATAAAACTATTTTGTTTAACACGATATAAAACATGTGGGACATGTACGATTCAATTTTGCGATACGTTCTCCGAGCTCAATTTTAGACAAAGTAGATAGACTAACATACAGTCAAAAACTGACTATATGTAGAAAAACTTTGTTAAGTAAAATTAATACACATACTGTACTACTCGCGTCAGACTCCAGCATTGACATCGCTAGAAGTAGACTTCAAAAGAATCTGAACCCAGTTTCTGAATGGGGTTTAAAAGTCAATACAGATAAAACCACACAAGTGACGTATACTAACAGAAAATTTGTGGATAAGCAGTAGCTTCTACATGATTCACCAATACAACAAGTACCAATGCCAAATATCTTGGAATAACAATAGACTAATAACTTACATGAAAACATCACATTATCCAAAAAAGAAATAACATAAAACAAAAGTTTGGCCAGATATATTGAATGCTAGTACCTAAATAAAATGATAATTATGCCATTATTTCGTTATGGCATCGAACTTTGGAGTACTGCCTCCAAATCCTATACTCAAATTATTTAAAGACAACAATCAAAAATATTAAGGACCATCGTCAATGCTGATTGATATATACCAAATAACGAAATTCATAAAGACTTAGATATTGAACCTATTTAATGTAAAAACCAAATTCGAAGTACATATGTAAAACTTTTAGTAATAACTCTATCGTTACGAAAATCAAGCTCTTACGTTTACAAACGAGCTTTCTAATAGAATTTAGAGAGTTATAGTTTGACTAGTGTCCATCAAATACCTATAGAAAAATACTGGATGCTTAATTTTTTTATCAGCACACCAAACATGTAATTGTCAGAGACATCTGTTCCACTAGAAGTTGATGGAAAAAATCTTTTAAAATATATGATAATGTTGTTTTTCGATGCCCATATATTGATAAATAAAATACAATTATTAGAAAACATCGCAATACCCTTTGTTTAACCCAAAATATTCATGTTGAGAATTTACTTCAACAACTGAAGAAGTATTTATATTGCAACATCGTGTAGATAATAATATTATTAAGCATCTCTTAAGGTGTAAAGAACAGTACACGAAAAATTACAATTGTTTACAATTTAATAAAATAAATGTTAGTACGTATTATAATTTGCAACAAAACATTTATGTATTTTACTATATTACACATGTCGCTTAAATATTAAATTAATTAAAAAATAAAAAATATGAATAAATACAAAATAAAATCATTAAAAAAAAGCAAAAAGTTATTAGACAAAAAAATAAATTTTATTAGAAAAATAAAACAATGTTAAATACTGCTTATATACCATTAACTAGTGATGTTAGACGTTTAAAAATTATATAAACGAATATATTCACGATCTCATATTGCCTATATATATATATATCTATGTACAAAACTCTTTTATAAAATTCAATCGGAAATTGACTTGATTTTTTTTTTACGTGTTATATGTTTACTGGTTTAGGAAGTGATGCCAAGTTATTCTTAAGCACCAAAAGTTGTTCTATTGGAGCATTCATGTCAAAAGAATGACATATTATAAGATTTTTAATATTTCTTATAGATTATATACTTAAAATTATTTTCAAAATTATTTTAAAGTTGGTTTTGTTATTTTTATTTTTTTAAGAACACATTAACTTTTATTTCGAGCGTTAATTTTTTGTAAATTTCTATACGTATATTTCTATACAAAAGCGAATTTGCCGAAATACATATACAAAAATATTCTTAAAAAAATAAAATAAACAAAACTGACTATATTTTATTATATTTTGAAGGGCTTTATTATATTATGTTTCAATTTGTATATTACAATTTACATGTTTGTCTTTAAAATATAAATAAAAAACAAAAAATGTAGTAAGATATAAAAGATATTTATTTAATTTTAAATTAATTAAATTGTATATCAATATATTGTAGCAATGATACTTACAAATAGTTTAAATCCAACGACGTTGCAGAGATTTCTGTTGAATTCGCTCTTCAAATTATATTTCTTCACTTTTTAAATAATTGTTACTATTATTTATATTATTAAGTAGATATATTTTTAAAGTAAATATTTTAGTGAAAAAATATATAGATTAAATTGATTTCAGTTACTTGTTGGTTTTTATGTTATATATGTAGTATAGTTTTTATTTTACATAAAATTATAGAATCACAGATAAATATTTAAAAGTTTATAACTATTTTTTTAAGGTAATTAAAAATTTTTGTTTTCAAATTTTTGATATCGTTTTTAAATTAGATTTCTTTTAGAATTTTTAGTTTTTGTAATTATTTAAAGAAATAATTCATAATTATGCTTAATTTGTAGCTTTCAAATTTTGGGTAGACCAGGCCTTTTTGTAACGTATGTGCTTTGCTGGAGATGACGGGACGGGCTGACTCACTGTATTCAAAATATTTTATAAAATGATATAATTGAAGTTTATAAAATTTAATTCTAAAAATATAGTCAGAAGATATAAGATATATTTTATGATTTTTAATTTTAAACGTAATTAAGTGTCTCTTTGATTTTGGCCCTTTTTAATATTTACTTTGTTTATTTTTTAACACTCACTGATAAACATGCTCCTTTTTAAAACATTAAACGCGAGTTCATCTTTATGATAGTGTGTGCGTGCGTGTGTGCATATGCAAAACTGTGTGAGACTGATGATACCCCCCGAAACACCTCCAATGGCCTGAACCCAAAAATGATTCAAAAATAAAATTATAACACACAAATAATGTTTGGGATGAAATAAGCGTGATTTCGATATGCTACAATATATATCCGATATCCGTTCAGTCTTATTACTCGTTGCGCTTAGTACTTGAGTACCTTGAATTTAATTCGCAGTCAGTAACGACACTGGTAGTTAATCGAGGCTGGCAACCAACCGGTCGGCTGGTAGTGCCAATCAGCCTATGTACTAAGAAGCAACAAGATTACACTTTTTAATTGTAGATCCTTTTTAAAGAAATTACAATTACAATTACAATTACAATTATAATTACAAATACAACAATAACTGTCTTTTATCTTCTTTAAATTCAAATTAGGATTAAATTTTTATATTAATCTTAATATTCAATGTAAAATTATAATTTTCACTTTATATGCAAAAATTTTGGCAAGTGTAAACCATGACACTTATAATAACAACGTTTTTTAAGAGTTCCACTGATTTCACTGTTTCAGATTTTATTGAATGAAGTACGTGTGCTTGTGTGCCTGTATGCCAAGCAATGCGGCATATGTATGTCTTTTTATCCTTTTCGGTTAGCTTGTCGTTCTTTTTGTTTGCTTAAATTCTTATTTTCTTTAGGGCACGGATTTTTTATTAATTGCAACACCGTATTTTAATAATAAAATTTTTAATATCTGTAAATTTTCATAATATAACGTTATTTAATAATTCAAGCAAAATGCTGTTTGGACAGTTCAACTGATCGCCCGTATACGCCGGAAAGCTGCCGCTGACTAAGCTCAGGCTTTTTCTCTATTTCTCGCTAAATTGTTTAGCGATTTTTAATACTATATAATTTGTATAATATTTTTGGTTTATTTTTAATATTTGAAATATTCTTATGTTAAAAATGAACGAAATTTTGTTGATTTTATAAAATTTTCTTTTTCAATAAAAATTCTTTAGGTGTGTTTATTCCGTTTACCGAATACTTCGTTGCTTTTATGGAACTGACTGGCGACGGACTGATTGTTTGCTAAGGAGCAGATGGTAATATAAGGTCCGTGTTTCATAGTTTTCTGCAATCACATTTGTTGTTATTGCTGTGTTGCTGTTATTCTCGTTGACGTATTGTTGCTGTTCTGTCGCTGAGTGTGTTTGTTATTCCTTTTTTGTTACGGTGCGACGCTTTTGTTGGGTTGTTGTACTACGTCATCTTGTGGTTGTTATTGTTTTTGTTGTTGTTATTTTTCGTTTTGGTTTTAGTTTTTGAATAAAGGGAGGAAAGGGTGCAATGTTTTGTATATACGATTCGCAATTTTGCAGACTATATTCTGGTGTTGTGTTGATGTTAAAATACGTTTGTACCGAGGCTACTACGTTTTTTTTGCACAGTGTATCACGTCACGAAATTTTTGACTTTAATTTCGTTATATTTTTATAGATATTTAACTATGCCTTTTTAGTTGATTGATTAAATAGAATATGTTATAGCATAACTATTTCAATAATCTTTTAATTAATATGATGATATAATAATTTATAAATTCCTTTTTATATATGATATATAAATATATTTATAAATTATATACATTTTTAGAGAAATTGGTATCCTATACATACATCAATACAATAGTTAAAGAATCTTTTAATAATAAATGTTTGAAATTAATTTAATTTAATTAATTAATTTTGATGTGATACATCCAAGTTTGGATTGACTTATTAGATTAAATTAATATACAACTTTTTTTCGTAATAAATATACTATAACTAAATTCATTTCAATTTATTATAATAAACGAAACGTATATATTTAGTACACCCAAACTAACTAAAACAAATTTTCAAAGTTACTAAAAATTATTAGTCACTTAATATAATATATAAAGAATATCCTACAGCACCGGTTTTAAAATACCAATATTGCACAAATAAAATATAACTGAAAATAATGTTGTATATGCATATAACTTATTAATTATAATTTTATATGTCACAGATTGCATATATAGTTTGTTTAATCAGAATAATGGGTTTATAGTTTTCGCGGTAAAATTGTAAAATTGAAATACTACAAAGCTGATTTTATTTTTACTTTATCTTACATAAGAGGAAGAAAAAAACAGAAACAAAGTTGGTTTTTTATTTTTATAAATATTTCCTTATTATTTTTAATTAATAAGTCATACTTATTATTTTATTCTGAATTAATATTTTTTATTTATAAATTATGTTGTAATTTTATAAAAACAAACAAAGCTTTATCACTTTAGCAAGTTACCGAACACGCTTGAAGAATTCCATTATAGTGAAACTATTTTCAAGAAAATTTTTCTGTCTTCTCTTTTTCCTATCTTGAGGACTATAATTTAAATTGTGTGTAATACATTAAATTCAACCATTCTGCTTATAAGTATTTCTTAATTAATTATATTTCAAAAGTACCCACTGTACGCACAATTTTTCTATAAATTCTTAGCGCAAGAGCGTGTTTGCATAAAAATTACCCCAAGCAAACTTAAATAAAATTTGTGTAAGATATTAATATTTTTCGGCCACACTGGCGCTTCTTGCAGACAATTTATTTTTATTTTTCTGCACGTTTTCGTGCTCATAGTCGCTTGCAATTATTTTGCAGGTCTCGTGCATGCTTGTTTCTCTCTCAAAACTTCGTGCATGTAGCGTTTGTCATAAATAGCCTAGCCGTACAGCATCAGCCCACGTAAAGAGCGAGCAGGATATTTTGCGGTACTTTCATCTTTTGCAGTATTTTCATTTGCATTAAGAAAATGCAGCTGTTTTATCCTTGACACACGAAACCATTGTAAACATTGCAAATATACATATGTAGGTAGTTTTTACAAGAGCGAATAATGGTTTTTTAAGGTTATAGAATGTGTTCTACACATTCACGATCATTTAAATTGCGTAACTTTAGAAATACATATGTATGTAAACTTTGTTATGCACACATTTTAATTTAATAAATACATTTAACAAAATATGATAAATCTGCATAAATAATAAAGCATAAAGTTAATAATAATATTGCCGTCATACTTTAATGGTTTTTTGTTTTCAAACCGCCAAAAGTTTAAAATTATCCGCATAGACAAGATCCTTTGCATTACTCTACAAAAAAGACCAGCTATGAAAAATCGCATATGATTGGTAGGCAGTATTTAACAATCAAATCGAAAAA
Organism: Teleopsis dalmanni; assembly: GCF_002237135.1. Classification (NCBI taxonomy): domain Eukaryota; kingdom Metazoa; phylum Arthropoda; class Insecta; order Diptera; family Diopsidae; genus Teleopsis; species Teleopsis dalmanni. Next base: position 6,453 of record NW_024031672.1, read on the forward strand.
TTACGCATCCGTAAAATCTCGTCAAGTGGCTTGTGTCATCATCCTGTTAAAAGCACTTATCTAATTAATGAAAACAATCAGATAAATAAAATAATTCAATAGTAATTCTGGTTGTCGGATTTTTTTATGGAAATGAATTGTTATATTAACTTGAGTTTGTAATAATATTAGTAAAATGAACCGAATGAGCAAAATTACTTTTGCTGGCTATAGGCTATAAGCCGGAAATTGAATAACTTCCGCTTATGTCGTGGCAAATCGATGTTTGAATTTATCAGTTGCTTAGCCTATTATGATACTTGTCCGCACCATAATATTATCAATGTTTCGGGACTTAAGTATTAGTTTTGATAGTAACTCGAAAAAAATTTTTTTCTACATTTGATTATCTTGCTGATTACTAGCTCTTCTAAAGACTTGCTTTATATCTAATAGAATGCTTTCAATTACAAATTAATACATTTATATACATATATATATGTACATATTGCTACTTCATTTTAAAAAACCTTCACAGAAAGGTCAGTTAACCGATATAAAACTGCATAGAATAAAAATTTTCTTACTAGATTTCATTGAGCATATGTACATACGTGTATATGTGTTTTTTCGATTACTGTAGTTTATATTTCTTAGAAAATCTAAGTTAATAATTATTAAATATTATTATGTCTATTAAGAGTTACATTTATTATATTGGTATTATACGATCAAGAAATCATTTTTAAGCAATTTCATACAATATGTAACATTATATATGTACATACATACCTTTACTTACCTTTACATTGTCTACTATTTCCATTGCGCTTCTACTCGTTTTTGCGCACACATGAAGCAACCCGCGTATAATATACCTATGTATGTAAGGTGATGTTTTGTCTTACAGCGGGTGCAGATTTGTACATGCGCAAGACGTCAAGGGTTGTTTCTTTTAGCTTAATTGTATAAACACACACACAGATTTAATTGCATGTTTGTTGCTTTTGCAACTCTCTGTGCTCTTTTCGTGCATTGCAGATTTGTAATGAAACAAAACACGTGCCACAAATTGCCATTTTCAGCATATGAATTTGTTGTTTACTTCGCATTGTCTCGTTTCTCTCACACTTTGCATTCTCTTTTTGCGCTTCTACTATTGTTTCTGAGACTGCGAGTACAACTGTGACTATGACTGCCACCGTTGTTTTGGTGTTTTGTGCATAAAAATTTGCAAAATTGTTTGTGGCTCAAAATTTCATACTTGTCTGCTGTTTCTTAACAAGATTACGGGGGTAGTGAGGATTTATTTTGCAATCTGTTGTTCGTATATGTACGTATTTGTTGTTCTTCGTTGTGTGTTGCGTTATGAGTTTGTTTTCTGTTGTAATATTTATTTATTTGGCTGTTCCTTTTTTATTAATGTGTTGTTGCTACTTTATTCTTTTACTCATTTGATTTGCCTTGGTACTGTTGCAGAACATAAAATCGTTTATTAACGATGACTCATCGTTTATTGGTTTGGAATCAAAATTCCTAGTCTGTACTGATTTCTAGCAAAAAGTGGTAAGAAATTGTGAATTTTTAAAGTTTGAAAATATTTGAATTTGTTTCAGCTGTTCAGGATATAGTAAATACATTAACATTAAACGTGTAATACAGAGCATAAATACAGCTGAATAAGGAGTACTATCGATGCGATGTGATGAGATGCGATGATAATGTCAAGACTTGATGTTTAGTTTGCTATTGGGTTAGGTATCAAATATACATACATATTTATTTTTGGTTACGAACAAGAAGGCATTAAGAACACAAGAACAACAATACTATGAAATCTTAAATAGAATTAGAAAAATAATGAAAAATGGAGTTATTCATTGTTTCTCCTTGTATTCTGTTTATTGTATAAGTTTTTGTGTGAAAATATGACCGTGGAATTTCGAACTAATGCGTTCATCTAATACATAAATATATGTATGTATATGTACATATATATGTACATTCGATTTACCGTCTTCGTTGCTATTACTTTTTTGAAGGGTGATTGGTAACGGTAATAAATGATTTAAACAACTTTTTCGAATTAATAATATATGTATATGTATAAGCTGGTACATATGTACGTATTTATGTATATATTAAGTATTCCAATAATAATCATATACATACATACATATATACTATATATTACCTTCAATGACAACAATTAGCAAAAAAACTTAATTGCATGAAAATTAGTTTGATTTGGCTTCGTCGAAGTTTAAATATTTTTTAAATAAATACACATACCTGCAATGTTGGACTCTTGATGAGAAAGGGGAACTTGACTTGTCGATTTTTTAAGTGGTCCCAGACACAAATATGACTTCTTCTGTAAGTAACTTCTGTGAGGCTATTTAGAGCAGAAAGAACTGTTCTAGCACAACTTAGATCAGGATATAGTTACATCACAATGAATTACTCATTACGTATAAACCATTCTATTGCTAATGTATGTCTTAACTGCAACCAGAGATAACTTAGGCATCCACACTATATGTTAGACAATTTCTGGAGTGGCGGGAGCAAGCTGATCCGCCATGCAGTTGCACAAAAGCATGTTAGACATACTCGATTAAATATTAAAATGAATCATTTGCTTCTCATCGTAGACCTCGAGTGTATTCTTTAAATGATCAACTACGAAAACCGCGGTACTGCCTGTACCGCAATCTCCTTCAAATAATTTTTAAACCGAAATATAATTCGATTATTTATGAAAGGTGGATTTCTTAAAATAAATTTACTTTGAAAATTTAGAATTGTTTATATTAAATACAATATATAACTGCGATTTGGAGCAAAGTAAACGCTTAATTTAAGAGATAGGCGATTGAAATTTTACATCTTAATTTTGGGCCTTGGACATTGGTTGGCGTAATTTGATTTTTTCATTTTTAAAAATTTTTTGATTGTCACATATTTAAAATTATTTTACATAATTTAATAAAATATTAAATCAATTAATAAATTTTATACATATATAGCAGATATAGAACTATTGAAGCACATACAGATTTATTTAAGTGCAGTTTAAAGCTTATTGAAAGCTAATTCAAATATAATAAAAAATCTGTTATATCTACTATAAAAGGACGTTTGCTTATATACGCACTGTATAGAACCTAATAAATCAAATTTAACTCCATTAAAGAAAAGTTGCTGCACTAAATTTAACATTATAACCGTATTTTTATTTTTGTCGAAATCAACTATGAACGTATGTATGTATGTATTTGTTTTTGCAGCACTCCAATCTGATTTGTATTGGCCCGCGATCGGAATTGGTGTGGACAGCCCTGGTATAGGGTAATACAATGGGCATGCATGGCATATATTTTTTATTTGTCTATCTATGCAATTTTACTTTTAATTCCTAATAAATTAGGAGGAATAATTGTCTTAGTTTTGTCAGTTGCAATATTAATAATTATACGTTTTTATAATATAAGAAAATTTTAAGGATTATTGAAGTGAATCCGCCATATTCTAATCTAGCCTACATGCTCAATAACAATTTATGAAGAGTATTTCGAATTATGGTAGAGGGGCTCGTAATTTATTGTTTCCTCATTTTTATTGAGGACAATTGAAAAATAGTCTCTTGAATTTATTGAATATAAATTTGTTTTGTAGATCATTGGGGATTTATATTATTTTTATATAAATTAATTTCTTTTAGTTTTTATTTGAATTTTTCTATGAAACAATTTTTAGATGATCGAGCTTTGATGAATTGTTACGTTAGCAGAGGTAGGGTATGTCAAGAGTTTAGAAAATCTTGGTACATACATATATTGACTAGATGTATTTATGAGGTTCAAAATGAAACCATAATTTATTGTCATTTCTTCTGGCTCACTTATTGGTTTCAACGGCTTAATATTGACCAGTAATATACATATGTATATGGGTTTGATTATTTTGTTTGATTGGTGAAAGAAACGAGCACATTTTTACTAATGCGAAAGTGACGCTAAACTAAGATACCGTGGGAATGGATCTTGCAGTTAAATAATTTGATATGCGGACATTTTTGAAAAGAATAAACAAAGTTTGGTGGAACTAAGTAGGCTCAACGGAATATTTAGTAATATGGAGTGTAAATACAAAAGGAATAAATAAATAATATGTTAAAAAACCTTTTCATGATTTTTTTATTTAGTTTTTTATTTCTAAATAAGTATTATATTTGCATAAAACAGCAGCAGGCAGTGAGACTGTAATGCAAAAATTGTCAGATTGCCAAATTGTCGTAATGGCAGTGAATAAAACAATAAGAACGATTACAGCAACAACACACCACCAACAACAACAATGACATATAAAAATGCTAAAATAAATTATAGGGCCAAAGGCAGCATGTACATGAAGAATATTTGGTTTTTTTATTTTATTTAGTTTTTTTCTTTTTTTTTTTTTGATATTGTGTGGCGACAAGTAACGTCGTTGTGGCAGTGGGAAAGAAGTGTTGCGTTTAGTAGCTCTCAAGGTCACGCGCAGTGGCATTCCGCATACGTCGCATTAAGTAAAAAGCAACAAAAACAGCAACACTCGGAGCGGAAGACATGTGAAATAGGAAAGTGGGAATCGTGTAAAATATGTAATGTAACATATTAATAAATGCTATTTGGGCGCATTTAGCGTTTCATTAAAAGGCTCAACCGAATCTGTAATTTTAGCGCAGTTTTTACAGCTTAGTTGTTGAATCAGTTGCTTAAATAGTAAAGAAGAACCATATTTCTTTTCCTTCTTCTTCTGTGCAAACGCTTTAATTCGTATAACCTGATTACTAGGTAACTTATCAAGGGAACCCCGTAAATAGTTTCAATGATTTTTGCTTTTTGTTTGTAAATACAGTTTTGGCGCCAAGTGAATATTGTCAGCAACGTTTACTAAGTTAAATATATTTTATTGTACTCTACATGTGATATATTCACATTTAATATTGCAAATTAGTTTATAGATGCATACATACTATGTATGTATATGGAATCTCTTCAGATTTTATTGAAGAAAACTATGGATTGCTTTATTATGTACTATTGTTATTTACTTCAATGATATTGCATTACATTCATTACAGTTATATAAAAATATATGTATATAACGCGTATTCCAGATGTTGACTTATTTATGGATTTCCCATTTAGTGAGCTTTATTGGTTCTCAGATGTAGACGGGAAAAAATTATTTTGAACTTACAAAAATATACAATTTTTTAAGAGAGCATGCTTCTGGTAAAATCATATCTCCAAGATGGGGTTGACGAGTATTGACAAGTGCCAAGAATATAAATAAAAATGTCTTCAATTACTTCGTTTGTGGGTACTGCACATGTGTGCCATGAAATAGTTTTATGCGACTATTGGCTCCCTACAAACTGAGAAAAATTAAAGAATTTCACTTTAAGCTAATGTTAAAGTCGTCATTGGCTTTAGACATAACGACTCTCTAATTTTTTTTGTAACTCCATTAACGGAAGAGTATTCCCGAAAACTTTTTCAAATTTTAAGTACCTAAAGAATTTTACTTCAAACATCTGTTATGATTACTTCTACTGTATTGATGAAATCATTATCTTCGTTTACATCACTGCTGTAATATCACTTATTTAAAAATAATATTGATATTATTCTAATAAATAAATGATTTGTATAAAAAATTGAGATTAGAAAAAGCTAAGATTTATATAGGGAAAAACTCCATAAATCAATACAAAGACTAAAAATTAATAAGGCTGAGAGTACCGAAAAGGTTCTTGTAATTACAGAACGTAAACAAACAATTAAATATTGGTTAGAAAATTGCGATAAAGAGAGGAAAAGTGAGGAGTCTAGCATAAGAATGTAAATAAAAAAAAATAACTAATGCAGTCAATAAAAATACAATATAAAATTAATAAAAATCCAACAAATTAAACAATTTCAATTTCAATAATAATAACAACAACAACAACAACAAAAATACAACAGCTGCCGAACACCTACTAACAATAATATGAAAGCAAAAACAGAGACAACTTAATTTATAGTAACAATAACAATTAAAACTCTAATGCAAAGCTACTAACAGCCTCACAAACAATAAATAGAACCATTGAAACAATGATGAAATGTAAGTCAATAACAAATCACCTGAAAAAGTGTCAGTAGTTGATAACTACTAGAGGCGAATAAATGGTGCAACATTAGGGAAATAGTTGAGATCTGAAAGTTAAAATACACTGGACCTTACGTCTACATCACGGTATTCAAATTATGTCAGAAATGAAATATAAAGATCGAATTATTACATGTTAGTTCAAAAATAACAATGTACAGTACTTTATAATTTCGTAATTGAGAAAAAAAAAACAATTATTAGGGGTCTAAAAGCACGTGAGCTTTAAGATATACAAGAAGAGTTCTAGAAATGTTTTACTTAAACATATTAATTAAAATTTGTAGGCACCATATATAAGGTAAAAATATCTAATGTGGCACAAAAATTTATGTATTTCTTTAGCCCTAAAACAGTCAACAGTATGGGTATGAGTCCTCTCATTGTAATGGTTACCACAAATGTGTGAGATACGTGAGTGGACACCATCACTTACAATGTATTCAACGTAAACATGGAAAGTCTTATTCTTGAACTATATGGAGAACCACCCGGATAATCATGGAGTCGTACGAAAGAGGTGAAACATATAGACATATAGTCATATGTCTATGTATATTTGTATTAACTGCTAATTTCTTCTAGACATATAGTCATTGGTCTATGTATATTTGTATTAACTGTTAATTTCGTTCATATCTGATCAGTAGCGTTTCAGCAAAGAATACCCAGATTATTGTTTACAGAAACGTAATTAATAATGCATTACAAATATATTTCGTCACAACCGTGAATAAGATTATCCAAGTTATTCATGTTTTCGAATGACAGAAACTCTAAATATTTGCATATTTGGAAAATAATAAGAAACTTCAATTCAAAGCAATTACTCCATTATCTTTGTAGAAATGACATAAGCCATCGAAACCATCAATCCATTATATTTGTAGAAGTGACATCTATGGAATATAAGCACTTTAAACACGAATGGAAATACAAAGAATTTTACTTTATACTAATAAATGCTAGCTACTCATTTACTCGTTTTTAAATGCTAGAGGTTAATTAGAAATCACTAGGATATAGTTGAGCAGCTGTATTAAGTATGGCAGCGTTGCGTACCAAAGCTCACTTAAGTGTAAATAATTTGCCACTATGATATCACTAACGAGATACAGTCCGTATGCCAGACGTAAAAAATGTACTTAAAGTCAGAAGTCCAAAACATTAAGTGCATGAATAAAAATCCCTTTGGGAGCCAACCTGGCAAATCTAAAAAGACGCCTTTGTTACTAACTTTGAAAGAATACAGCTGTCTAAGAACAACTAAAGGCCGCCAACAATTTTGAATCTTGAATCCTAACCAATGATAAAATTTTACACATGAGATGGAGTATATCTTCCGCCTCATCTGCAAAGCGATAACCTTGACAAAAGTCGTTAGAAAGTAAACCAAGACTTATTAGATGTCTTCCTTATACGCAGAGGAAGGCACTAAAACACTGAGTTGTTTTTGCTTTAGTTAATGCAGCAAAAACAACTAAGACGAATTTTGTTCAATTTGCACTTGGCAAATCTTGCAATCTGACGAAATTCGTCAACTACTCAGGATTCCTACATAGATTTATGGTGAATCTTACGTAATAATAAAATTGTACAAAAATTACCTTGGCTAACTAATTATACATAAGTTATATATTATATATAAGATATATATTCTTCTTCCTCTTTAGTAAAAATAATTCTTTGATCTAGTTGATAGTAGTTGACAGTAGTAGAAGAAATAATTTGACATAATACTGACTATACTGCAACTCTATCAAACAAGAGGTGACCACTCCAATTAACAGAGTCAGAGTGTCGCGTGTCTCAATTTCATGCCTTTTGATAGTTTAAGTTTATTTTATGTAAAATTGGAAGTGGCCATGCAAATAGACCATGCACTACTATGTACATTGTTATTGCTACATCTGCACAGAAAACGTAGACAATGTTCCCTCACAAAAATACAGCGGCACCGCAATGTGTCACGCGATTCAATTACACCGTGTAAATAGGATCAACTTAAGAATGTCACAACTTAATGCCAATTTTTACACAACTTACAAAACATCATATCACCAACTATAAAGTGTGAAGCAATACAACTTCAGAGTTTAGACTTCGGTCTTATGCATCCTTTTGTAAAATAAATTCCTTTAAATTGTGTAAGAGTTGAGTATGAATGACGTTTGTGTTGATTTGCAACCAAATTTTTATTTTGGCTTTCAAATAAAAACTTAAAAATACATTCACAAAATTGTTGACCATGACCTGTTGACTATTGCTGGCGTCTGGCATGGTGTTTTGTAGAGTCATGCATTTTTAAAAGGATCCACAAAGAATACTGACTAATCCATAAACGAAAATAAGCTGTAAATTAAAGTTGAACTAAATCGGAACAAAAACGAAAAAGCCCGCTGCAAAGTGGAAGGAGAGAAGAGTGAAAGTTTTCTTTAAAAAATGTGAAACGACATTGTTTTTAATTTATTTAATTTGAGTTTTCATTCTATTTTTGTTTTTTGTTTGGTCAGAAAATTAAAGCTAGCAAAGGTATAGTCGCACCATTGCCAAGTTTTTAACGTTATGCCCAAAAAATTATGGGCAAAAAAAAGCACAGAATCACGTCATTAGCTACATCCCGTGACCTTCGCTGAAAATA
>NW_024031673.1:0-15245 GCF_002237135.1 Teleopsis dalmanni
TATATATTATATATTATATATTATATATTATATATTATTATTATTATACAGCTTCCCCGCGCACAACATATACTAACAATCCACCCCTCCATTCCGCCTGCATATACTTATGACTATAACGTCAATGGAGGCAATAGATCGTCTGCAATGCACATCGGTTCTACTGCACATCTTAATGGGTTCCACCATTATCCTATACAAAAATATACCCTTATACTCTTACTAGCTTGCTGGTACACATGCTGCCATCTCAGCTACCATTACTAACAAGCTCTCTACCCTATCCTAAATACCATAAGCTGATCAACATTTATATTATTAAACTTTTAATGCCAATTGCATCTGGTTTATTCTTGAATACATTTTTAAAAACCTCGACATGTTTACAAGAAACATTGAAAAAACTTTCTGATGGTGCAAACAGGTTACCGAAATTTGAAAGAGAATTATAATTTTTATAGTAGAAGAAAAGCTCATTTGGAGCAGTCAAAATTTCATCGCTTTTTTTTAAGTTTATATTGCAAACTTCACTATTTAGTTTTGAAAGTATTTTTTTTAGCTACGTACCCTATTGTGTATCTTAAAGACAATAAATCAATATTTATGTTCTTTGAATTGGAAAATGCATCTGATATAGTGCAATTTTCGAAGTCATTGCACTCTAGATCAGAGTAGGCTTCTACTGCACAATTACTAGACACCCTAGAGTTATTTTCATCGAGTTCTATCAAAGAAGAAGAAAGCACATCATCAAGGCACTTGTTATCATTATCCTCACTTATTTCACAATTGGTCACATAACTTAAATGAATGATTTTACAAGTCATAACTTTCGCTAAAATATTATTAAATTCACTTGCTGTGGAGTTCGAGTTATTGTCACCTTTTTGACGAAGAACTGCGAAAGTATTTTCAAGACTGTCTTGATTTGAACGCTCTGTCATTAAAAAATAAATTTCAGTTGAGGTTTTTAAAATGTCATCTGCCAATAACAAGGTAGCTATTAAACTGAGTTGCAGTCCTTCCAAAAAAAACACTTTCTCTGATGTATCTGATGAAGACACCTGTTAAATATAATTTAGAAAGTATTTAATAAAATTGAAACTTTCATTTTCCAATTGGATTGCTGGTCTAAAGGAATTGTCAGCATATAAAGAACAGCTATTCATACAATCAAATATTCGATCAATTTTTTATATGAAATGTGCAGTTGCCAATGCAACTTCTGTAGTGCTTTTTAAAACTTTTTTAAAACCAGAGGTATCTACAACGGTTTTAATAGCAGCTACAACAGTTCTGCTAAAAACTTGTGTTGCAAATTTTACTCTCATTTTTTCAATGAGTTGGGAATATATGTTCCCAAGTAATAAAATCACACTTACTAAAACTATTTCGCAAGGATTTTATCAAGTGAGGGAAATCAAAGAAGCAATAAACTTTTAAATTATTATGAAAAAAGTATGGATTGTGGATTCCAGCACCAGAGATGGAATAACATTTTCTGTTTGAAGACCCTTGATCACATATTAGTGCACGAATATTGAAACCCATTTCATTTAAAATATTTGAATTTTCAAATATAATGTTTGAAAGGCATTTACCTGATAATCCATTTTTTTACATATATCACTGGAGTGAAAATGTTTGCTGTATATGAATAATATATTATTATAATTGTCTAAGTCAATATTACATTTTTCTCTCCACATTTGTCCCATTGGAGTATCAACTGACGGAAACTTAAATAATCTTAAACTTTCATTTTGACGATTATTGTCGCCGCAACTTTGTATACAGCATTCCTTATAATGCTTATAATACTTCGCACTCATGTTTAAAACGATATTGATTACACAAAATTTACTATTATATTTAATTTATAAGAAACAGTATGACAATTTTATACAATGGGCTTATTTACACTATCATGAACGTGAGATGAACTTGCCGACGACATGAACTCTCATGAGCGTGATATTGATTTTGTTTTGTGTAAATGTATAAAATGCTTGTGTGTAGTTCCCTCTCTCATCAATATAATTCATGTTCATGAATTTTGTTTTTATACTATAATTAATGCCCAAACCTCCAATCATCATTATATGATTGGAAATTTGTCATTACCTTGGTTACATAACCCAGCAAATGGGTAATCGAACCAAGCCTCCAGAATGCCGCTAAACAGCAACAAACGAATACAGTGATGATGGTCACTGAAAGAAATTAATATACTTAACCCTGGAACACTTTAATGATGGATACGTACCGCTAATTCAATACTATAGAAAAATTACTTATACTAATATACAATTTTATACAAATATAAAAGATATATACAAAATATATATAAACATAAAAATACTAAAAACTACAAAATCTAAAAACATAAAACAATACAAATAAATATATAATAAAATTATAGACAGATATACAAAAAAAAAATACATAAAAAAGTTAAAAATAATAAAAAATAAAAAATAAAATAAAAATAAATAATACACGAAAATTATACAAGAAAACAAATAAAGAAATAAAGAAAAATAAAAATTAAAAAAAATTAAAAAATAATAAAATAAAAAAATATATTAAAAATTTATAAAAACATTAAAAAATAAAAAATAATAATAAGTACACAATATGTGAACTTGTGTCCGTCAATATGTCAGTAAAAATAGTATACAGCTATTTTCTGTATTGGTTAGAAACCAACAGAAAAAAGTCACCTAACAGTTTTCACTAACGCGTTTCGTCTGGGAACTACCCAGACTCATCAGAGTGGGTTGAAAAAAAATTACAGTATGTAGTAACTATGTATTGTCGCGTATCTGTTCATATAACCTATATATATATATACACCATATACACCTTGTACAAGAATTATAAAAATGCACCAATAACAAACCATATTAACATAAGAACATACAGGTATAATTGTAAACCCTATTTAAACATGAAAGCATACAGCATCTTATAAAATATAATCTTGCAAAATATATAATTCTTACCAACACCTATGTTATAATTTTTTTGAAAAAATATATAATTATTGATAAAATAATAAACAATTATTGAAAAAATATAATTATTGAGAAAATAATTATCGAAAAAGTATTACATATTAAGAAATAAAAATATAAATAAATATATAAATAAAAAGTTAATTACATAAATAAATTATTATTCTAAATACAACCATAAAAAAACATTGTAAAAATCAATAAATAATTATTGTGAAAAAATAATAAAATATCCACACCGTAACCAGTAAAAAATGTACAAAATTAACCAGAATTTAAAATTGCTGTAGAAACCAACAACTTACCCAGAAGTATAAATGTCAAATTTATCAGTATTATAAAATTTATCAGAATTACAATATTTATTCAAATCATAACCAGTAAAAAAATATATATTTATCTTCACCCACTATTGAGGCATGAGTCTCATTATTTGAAGCCATGTACAAATCACACTTTCACTTTTCTCCAACTTCATCACCACAAACTCCATTGGTCACAAATTCCAAATTTTTTAAAAAGTTTTTTATAAAAAAGTTTGACGAAGAAAAATCCCTTTTTTTCTTATTCTCATTTCCCCAAACTTTATACCTTACGCTTTCCACTCTTCTACTTCAAAATATGCGTCATGCATCTTGCGCCTTACCTTCCTTAGTTTTATTCTACGCGCCTTGTGTTAATCGTTTAACAAAAAATTTTGAGAAAGAACGCCAACCCCTTGAAAAACAACCACAAGTCTCAACCAAAATTACATAAATTCACACGAAAGACAAAATAAAAAATTTTAAAAATTCATACATAACAAATCCCACATTATACAAGGTTTTTGTCTAGAATATTTCCCATGAATTGCATTTTAAAAATCTTAAACACATTCCTTTTTCTTTTCATGTACTACTACATTACTCTCATACTTTTCTTGTATGCGTGCTCCTTTTCGTTTCTTTTACCAATTTTGACACTATCCCAGTAGCAGAATACTCAAGGCCTTGTCAAAAAAAGGCCTTTTAAAAGCACTCCATCAGAAGGTGTAATGAAATTCACATGCCTTTTGTTAAAGTACTTTAAAAAGGTCTTTAGAAGGCGTCACTAAAGGAGTTGATGCGTATTGCGTACACGCAAGCGGTGTTCAAATCATATTTGCATGTTTTGTTTTTAAAGGGCCCATTAGACAGCAACGCTCGTTGTCAACGCGCGCTTGCCATTACACAAACAATTTTTTAACAATTTTTTAAACACGCCCCAGATAAAACAACAAATATACTAAAAATCGCTCCACATGAGAATTTTTTCTCCTACTTTTCTCCTACTTTGTGAAATGCGAAATTTGTTTGTGTAATAGTAATATTTGAAATTTTAAGAAATGTGTTGACGAAAATCAAAAAATTTTGATATATCTTCAACCACGCTCGTGTTTTTGCATATGGATCATTCTTTTACAACTCGGACACCGTTTTGACCTCATGAACTCCGATTTGGCTTATTAAACGGTTTAATTATGTTAAAATTCATAATTTAAAAACAGAAATGATGCGGAACTAATTTAAAATGTTATGTTTTATGTATACATTTATTTTAGAAATAAAAAGTAAAAGTTTTTGTATAGTTTTCCTTCGAAAATTGATTTCATGGTACTTTGGTGCGTATGAGTAATGTGAATGAGACCTGATTAATTAATTTTTTTTAATTACTTCTAAAATGAATATCACAGTGGAAATATTTATTTTTGTAGTAGAATTTATATACTAATTTGAATCAAAACTAAAAAAAAAATTTTTTGTGACATATGCGTTTTTTTTTTTGTACTGAAAAATCGTGTGTATGTGTTTGGTGTGATATAAAAGATAAATAAATTTTTAAAAGTACTTTTAATTACAATATCGTCCTGAAATTTTTGGGTTTTATGTAGAATTTTATTATTAATCGAAATCAAAAATATTATATAAGAATATATGTAGTGAATTCTTTGAAAATACATTCAATGAAAATGTAGTACGCATGCGCTTGATGTGTTTTGCGGGAGAAAAAAAAATATTAAAATATTTCAAAAAAAGATGGTATCAAAACTTTTTATTTCGTAGTAAAATTTAAAACTAAATCTAGATAAAATATAAAAAACGAAAATTTGAAAACTACTTTTGAGAAAAATTTTTTTTTAAATTTAACGGTTAATATTAGTACTTAAGTATTAACAATTTTAATTGTTCAAACAATTTCAATTAATTCAATTAATTATCTTTAAAACGCTGTAAATTTCAAGTTTCTACCTTTTATAGAACTTGAGATATAGCCATTTGAAAATGTGTCTACTATGCCAATTCTCAAAACCCCATGGGTCAATATCTCCAAGGAAAAAAATCACAAAATTTTTTCCCGAGATACGGGTCTTCTTATTTTATGAAAGGAACTCATAAAAAAAATTTCAGCCAAATCGGAGATCATGAGGTCATTTTTTACCAAAATCCGTCCGGTTTGTAAAATAATGACCCATATACAGTCGGATTTGGTCGGCATGCAAAATTTAATTTATTTTGAGAAGTAGAAACGTAAACATCGTTTAAATGCACGCATGATTTGTGGTTAGCATTAGAGTACTGCACGCGCGCATTTGATTTCAGTTTCAAAGCATTCTATTGTGTTTAGAATGGTAGCATACTCTCACTCTCAACGAACAAATACGAATGTATAGGCAAAACAAAATGGAATGAAATAAATATTTGTTTCGTTTGTTTAGAGTACTCTAACTCTAAACATTCTAAAAGTGGTTGAAGTAGTTGGGAGTACTCTAAGCATTTGATTTTCAGTTCATACAAAAATTATGTGTTTTTAAATAGTAAGACACAAATTTATTTATTTAAGTTTTTTTATTAATTAAATATTATTTAAAATGTTGATAATAGTAATTTGTTGATTACATATATAATATGACTTAATATATTAATTAAATATAAAAAAAATTTTGAACAAAAATTTATTTAAAAAAATTATAATAAGTTTTTTTACAGTTTTTACAGTTCACAAATTTAATTTAATATTCAAATTAAATGTTGAGCATCGTCTGACTTAATTCCTCTTTTTCAAGATTGTTGTGTAAAACATGATTTGATTGATAGATCTTTGATTAGATGAAATCAATGTTCTTTTTTCTGATATTAAGTTCCGAGCAACTGAAAAAACCCTTTCCGAAGATGCACTACTTGCTGGTGTTGCAAATAACTTACAAGAAACTTTGTAAAGTTAGGAATTCTGAAGGAATTCTTAAGAAATTTCTAAAAATCTCTCTTGTCATAAATAATATTATTTTACCATATCATGCATAAAATTATTTCCCAGGAAAAGGTAAATATGTGAAGCAATTTATTTTGTTACATCATAAAAAACTATCGACAAAGAAGGAAATTCTGCGCAAACCGTTTTTTTAAGTTAACCTTTTGCATTAGATCTACCTGTTTAAACAACTTTTGCATTGAAAATAATAGAAAATTAAACCTAATTTACGTACTTTGTTGTTGCAATTATTGCAAATCTCTAAGCACATCCAACTTTCTTTACTTTTGCGCAGGCAACCAAACGCACACAAAATATATAAAATATTTCTTTGCAAAAATAGAATTATTTGAAATACTCTAAAAGTGATTGAAATACTCTAAAATATTTGTTTATTTGATTTTAAAATTCAAAACAAACGATTATAGAGAACAAATCAACCCCCATTCCATTGAAACGAATGCGGCGGAAACGAATTCTATCGGACCGTTTCTGTTATTCGTTCGTATTCGCTTTAGAAATAATTTGTAAATATGGTACACATTTGAAAATAAAACGAATGACCGCAAAAACGAATGTTTTGATGCAGCACTTTAATGTGTACCATATTTACAAATTATTTCTAAAGCGAATACGAACGAATAACAGAAACGGTCCGATAGAATTCGTTTCCGCCGCATTCGTTTCAATGGAATGGGTGTTGATTTGTTCTCTATAATCGTTTGTTTTGAATTTTAAAATCAAATAAACAAATATTTTAGAGTATTTCAATCACTTTTAGAGTATTTCAATCACTTTTAGAGTATTTCAAATAATTCTATTTTTGCAAAGAAATATTTTATATATTTTGTGTGCGTTTGGTTGCGTTTGGTTGCCTGCGCAAAAGTAAAGAAAGTTGGATGTGCGTAGAGATTTGCAATAATTGCAACAACAAAGTACGTAAATTAGGTTTAATTTTCTATTATTTTCAATGCAAAAGTTGTTTAAACAGGTAGATCTAATGCAAAAGGTTAACTTAAAAAAACGGTTTGCGCAGAATTTCCTTCTTTGTCGATAGTTTTTTATGATGTAACAAAATAAATTGCTTCACATATTTACCTTTTCCTGGAAAATAATTATATACATGATATGGTAAAAATATCTATTTCTGACAAGAGAGATTTTTAGAAATTTCTTAAGAATTCCTTCAGAATTCCTACTTTACAAAGTTTCTTGTAAATTATTTGCAACACCAGCAAGTAGTGCATCTTCGGAAAGGGTTTTTTCAGTTGCTCGGAACTTAATAACAGAAAAAAGAACATTGATTTCATCTAATCAAAGATCTATCAATCAAATCATGTTTTACACAACAATCTTGAAAAAGAGGAATTAAGTCAGACGATGCTCAACATTTAATTTGCATATTCAATTAAATTTGTGAACTGTAAAAACTGTAAAAAAACTTATTATAATTTTTTTAAATAAATTTTTGTTCAAAATTTTTTTTATATTTAATTAATATATTAAGTCATATTATATATGTAATCAACAAATTACTATTATCAACATATTAAATAATATTTAATTAATAAAAAAACTTAAATAAATAAATTTGTGTCTTACTATTTAAAAACACATAATTTTTGTATGAACTGAAAATCAAATGCTTAGAGTACTCCCAACTACTTCAACTACTTTTAGAATGTTTAGAATTAGAGTACTCTAAACAAACGAAACAAATATTTATTCCATTCCATTTTGTTTTTATGCCTATACATTTGTATTTGTTCGTTGAGAGTGAGAGTATGCTACCATTCTAAACACAATAGAATGCTTTGAAACTGAAATCAAATGCGCGCGTGCAGTACTCTAGTTTTGATGCAGCACTTTAATGTCTAATGGCCACTTAAGTCTCTGTCTTCAATTTACTATTGATATTCTGCTATACTGCTTTAATGGTTCTTATCATGGATACTCCCTTGATATTTATGTTTTGTACTGTACCGTTTTTAGTTGTGTACCATACCATATTTGAATATTTTATGCATTCCTACTTCTATTCTGTGGAATTTTCGTCTTGTTTTTTTTTTGTATTTGTGTCCGTGCTAACCACCATCTGCATAGTCGGCCAATATTATTTCGTACTATTCCACATTTTACAGCGTGTCGTGTAGTCTATTGTACACTATTATTCTGTTATATTTGGTATTTGTATCGTTTATTTTGAAACACTTTGACATTCATTAAAACATGCTATCCTGTTATTTATTCCGTCGTATCGTAAACTGGTTGCTGTATTGCTATATCGCATCACTTTCTTTATTTGGTGACAATTTGCACTTCATTGAAGCTGTATGCGCATCTCATAACAAGGATTTGCACAATTAACATAATGAACATAATTATTTATTTAATTTTTATTATTTTCCTGACATAATGTAAAAACCTCAGAGTATACTAGGGTTCAATACAAGATTTACAAAAGAAGAAAAAAAAATTGACTAGAAAATTAGAAGCAAGAAACAAAGAATTTCAACTAGTTATATTCCAATATACATTTATTTACCAATAAATTATTAATACCAATGTTTATTAGGTGTAATAAATAATAAAAAAAAAACTATAACATATACCAAGTATTATATTATATAATATTATTAATTATGATATTAGACACAAACAAACAAATTAATTATTTTTGTTAGAATCGATAGCGATATACAAAAAAAGAACTTCTGGACAATTGATGTGCATTTACAACTAATATCTTTTATATATATATTTATGAAACCGAGTTTTAGGTTTTTTTAAACAAATTAAGAGCAAATAAATATATATCTAACTTATTAAGACAAGAAATAAAAGAATTGAACTCAATTGAATTAATTAAATATAATGCAAAATTTCTACGATTTGAGTTTCAAACTAATACGTCTTATATGTATATGTATACATATTTCTGATTAACTTTTTTACATATTTTTTAAACAAATTAGAATAAAAATTATATCTAACTTATTAAATCAAATAAAAGAATTGAACTCAATCGTATTTATACGATCTGAATTTCATAATAAAAACAATAAATAAAGGTTAAATTTTTTTTTCTTGTTTATATTTGATCAATCTAATTAAAATTAAAATAAATTTTAGAATTTAACGTTCGATGATTATCTGTCGATCTGGTTTAGCTGTTTTAGGATTTGTAGCGGGACTTCTTCAATATAGCTGTTATTTAACGGTCCGTTGTTTTAGCAGTAAATTTGATATTTGTAGTTCAGCGTTATGTCCTCAATTTATGTCTTAACAATTGGAACACGAGCAAACTGTTTAGTTACTGCTAGATTCGGTTAAGTGTAGTTCAAAACAGCACTCCGTTCTATCCAACGGACTTTAGCTTTTTATATCACATTCTTATAACTGGTAAATCCTTAGTTTTTCCTATTACCTTATTTCGCGGTCTGTTAGCAAACTTTCACTTCATCGTTATTAGAATATTTCATTTTCAGATTTGTGGGAGTTTTTGTTGACTTCACCGTTGGTTTCTATTCTTCCTTTCAACTTACGTGCGATGCTTAAGCTGCACTCTCAGCTTTCTTGTGCATCTGTTTGTGGAGAATTATATTTTGACGCCATGAATGATAGGTTTTTTAATAAATATCTATTCATTTATTATAATATAATAAAATATATATTTACCATAAATATTTAATAAGTGAGTTATTGAGGTATGTAAATTCAATTTCAGATCACATCGAGGTATTACAGTAGCGTGCAAGCGGAATGGGTTTTGGTAAGTAGGCTTATAATGGTATGTATTAAATATTAATAAATATTTCATTTCATTTCATTATTTTTTTTATGTTCCACTAACATTATTTTCCCTTTTTTACAATAACAGAGCTCCGTTGGAATCAATCTTGTGGGCCAGCAGTGATGAGTAGTGCTGTTCATATTCAAATTTTTTAAAAAACGAAGTTCTCCGATTATTCGAATAATCGGATTTCAACGAAGTCTTTGAAGTTGAAAATAAAATCGGATTTTTTGTAAATCTGAAGTCTTCGAATATCCGGATTTGCGGTTTTTATTTGCAGTGAAATTATTCGAAGACTTCGTAAAGTAAGAGCACACTTTGGTATTTTATGCAGAAAATTATATGCGTGATGAGTCGAGGTAATATCAGTGAAATATTTACAATTCGATAATTTTAATATCTTGCCTATTCTAGGTACTTATAGCTGTAAGATAAATTTTATATCGACTAAAAAATTGATCATTACAATACTTTATCCGTTTCCTTATTATTTCTCATTTTTATTAATTTACACAATTGTGGATTCTATTATATCACATTATTCTTGCAATATTCTGCTTTATTGTAATATATTATTAGATTGCATCTTTTAAAAGGATTCGAATAGCAAACAAAAGACAAGCACAAAAATTTAGTTAATTTATTGAGATTTGACTGATCATACAACGTTGTTTCATGTATCGCCAAGTGCTTAGAAAATATTCGATTTTCTTTTTTTGAAAATGGCACCAAAAAGGCTCTTTATACATAAGCAAAATTATGCTTAACAAATGTCTGCAAAAAGAATAGCTTTGATAAAAATTAGGTAATCTCAAAAGTTAACTTTCAATTCGTTGAACTTATGTTTCCAACTAAAGCTGTGGTTTATAAGCTCGTAAATTAAAAAATGACAAAAAACCTGAGACTTGTGCTCTGAAAGTTAGTACAGCTTTGACTACTTGTGGCACGAGTTGTAATCCTGGCACTTGCAGTTCAAACAATTATATATGGACTATTAGCGAATTAAAAAGAAATTATAATATTTTCTAAGACCACTGATGATAAGTATTTTGTAAAAACTCGATTCAGCGTTATATGCTCAGCCTGATTTCAATAAATTAACTAAATTTTTGTGCTTGTTTTTTCTTTGCTATTAGAATCTTTTTAAATTTTACCCGAAAAAAAAAGCAAACAATACAGTACACTCTCCTGTATGGTCGACGTTCCGGATCATACGCATATATCCATTATTAGTCACCTGTTACAACTTTATATACGTATATCGTAGCACTGCCATTGTACTTCTTGATCATTTATGTGCACCAATCGACGCGACCATCTTATGAGATTTTATCAAAGGATAAGGGATCCAACACAAACTAACAAACTTATGTCATGATCATGCAATATTTTATATATGTTGGTAGAACGAATCTCTTGTATTCCCTCGATTTCACAGTTTGTCTGTCACATGACGATCTTGCATTATCAGTTTCTGCACAACATTTATGTATTCTGGCACTGGAACTGTTTTTCAAGCAGTGTTGCCAAGGCTCAAAAAACATATATGTCTCCCTATTATTATATGTTTTATTATTTATTTATTAGTATGTTTCTTTATTATTGCATATTTTATTATTTATTTATTTACCATTTATCTTCTTGTTATCATTTATACTGATTGTTTCTATATATGTTTGTCCACACATTAATATATATTAATCTATTACTATACTTTTATTCGTTGTGTATTATTTACTTTTGGTGATTTTAAGTAAATATAATTTATTATTTCGTATAGCTTAATTATTGCTAAATTATTCACTATACGTTTGTTTATTTATTTCTTATTTGTAAATTATTTTTATTTATTTTTGTATTTTTAATAAAAAATAAGTATTCTATTTTATTTATAATAAACGTCATATTTTTATGTGTTATATACATTTGTTAATGTTTATTCCATTTTCTTTAATATTGTATATATTACATTATCACCCATAATCTATTTTAAATTTTTATTTTATATATTCACTTTTTATTATTGAAGTTACTCAATATCAATACCTATTATTGTTATTTATTATAAATTATTGTTTATATTTTATATAGTTTATTTTTGGCTTGAGTTATTGAAATATTTTCACTTCACCTATTCTTAGTTTATTTATAATGATATTCATTTCAATTTTTTGCTATATATTTGTTTGTTATTTAATATATTTATTTTATAATCTATAATATTTATTATTTTAAATGATTTATTTGTTTATTATTTTTAAATTATTATTATTTCTTATTGGTATCTTATGCTGTTTTTTATTACCGTTACTATTTTATTTATCCTTTATTACTAACTTATTTATTAACTTAATTAGTTATTTATTATTGTTTAAATATTATGTTATGTTTGGTTACTGTCTACTTATTTAATTGTTCTTATATATCAATTATTGTTTGTTGTTATTTTTGCCTGTCTATTAACCTGCATTTTTATTTTTATTTTCAATACTATCTACTATTTTATATGCAATCATTATTTATTAATTTCCATTATTATTCTCTTTGCATATTATTTGTTTATCCTTATCATTAATTTATTTATTTATAAATATTGTGTAGTATTTTATTATTTTTAATAAATTTATATTAATATTAATTTCCATAATTTATGAAAAGGAATATATACCTTACGTATATAGTAAGTTATATATATTATTATAGTTACTTATTTTATAGTATTTAATTTCCTCATTTTATAATTATTATTTATAATTTTTTCCTTTAAGTTTCTAGAAGTAATAGTCAAGCATCAACATCCTACATCATATCATCACACGTTATTATGTTTATTCCAGGTAACGCATGAGACGTGCATAGGAGCATTCCATATTACCCGTATTTATACGGTGCCATAAAGACGCATAAGCCCGACAAGCTCATCCGACCAATTGGCTCACCTCTCCACACAAGTGGATAATGTGAATCATCTCACCAATAATTTATTGCAGCTTCTACCATGTCAAGGGTATGTTCTGATGACTACGGATAAAAGGATATGTATCCCCGGAATAGCATTATCAGATTGTGGTCATGTTTACAAAATTTACTAGTAGAGCCGAGATTCCATTAAATGTCATTAAAAATTGGAACCATTATTTAAATTTTTGTTAAATTCATAATAATAACAATAAAAAAATTACTGATAATAATACAACTTTTTTTTTTATATATATAACTGCCAAGATTAGACATCTAGTGTTCGTGTTTACAGTTGTAGAAATTACGATAATTTAAATCGATATTAAGAATAACATGTGTATGGAATATTAACAATAAATAATAAAAACATATTTAATTTGAATAATATAAAATAGGAATAGATGAGACAAATAAGTGATTAAAATTGTTTTATGTATGTGTATTTTAAATAGCTACTTATGGGTTGTTAAATTGACAGTTCTGGTGGAAATAAGCGCTTCAAGCGTCTATTATATGTGGCTTCGTCATTTGGTAGCTGCCTCATTGCTGGGATAGGGTGGGAGAGTAATTTATTTGTGTGATTTTTACTATTTTTGATCCAAAAATCGCAAGGCTTTTGGCGCTTTAGGCGGCGTATTGACTCAGTTGTCGCTACTACATGCGCCTTAATATTTATATGGTAACTCTAGTACTTTTAAATAAATTAAGTTCAAAAACCGGAAGGCTTTTGGCGCTTTAGACAGACGGTGTATAGGCTCAGTGGTTGCTAGTAAATGTGCCTCAGCATTTATGTGGCAGCTAAGTCTATCTTGGTGTAATTTGACTTTGGTATGAATTTCTTCCTGCACTGTTGACACTCCGAGGTCACGATGCAAGTCGTGGTACAAACGTACCACGGCGCGTTTGTTACACTCCGTAGCAAAAAATTTTGAAATCTTTGAATGATGAAAATTTGTGTTCTGCTTACGCAACCCTACAACTGGATTCCATATGTCCAGATTGGCTGCAGCATTTGTTTGTATAATACAAGTTTATTGAAAAGTGATAGTTTTGATTTTCTGCGGATTAACTATTTCAACGATTTGAATTTAAGATCTAATTCGGTTATTTT
The DNA here is from genome assembly GCF_002237135.1 of Teleopsis dalmanni. Taxonomy (NCBI): domain Eukaryota; kingdom Metazoa; phylum Arthropoda; class Insecta; order Diptera; family Diopsidae; genus Teleopsis; species Teleopsis dalmanni. The sequence goes on from NW_024031673.1 coordinate 14,150, forward strand.
CTTTTTTATGTGCTCTCTCTATCTTAGTTTAGCCTCCAAAGTCATACCCAAGTATTTCGCATTATTCGCGTGAGGGATTTGTGCTTCATCGATGTAGACAGGTGTAAAACTGACGTTTCGATTTGTGAAATTTACATGTATTGATTTTTCTTTATTCAAGTTGATGTTCCATTTCCTTGTCCAACCAATTATGTTGTCCATACTATTTTGCAAATTAGGGAGTTTGGGGCAGTTCTGGATGAACCAAAGTTTAAATATGCCTGACGTATGCTTATGATCGTTGTCCTGATCAAAGCGAAATTTTTGTCAGTGAACAAAAGCTTGAAAAAACTAAAATCATAAATGGAAATGTATTTAAGATGATTTCCTTTCAAATTACCTGCTTCCAAAAGCTTTCTGTTTTTAGTAAGTACTCCTTGGCGTAGTTTATTATTTTATTTTTATATTTAATACTTATAAACGGCTTCTTTATGGTAATTCTTCCGCGATAATCGGACTAATGTAATCTATTGTGAATAGTATTTAAGCATACATCTTTCTCAGAGCGGGATTTTAATGAAAATTTAAGGTCTTTTGCGGTTTTGAAAGGATTTTTCTTTATTTCTTTCAATATCGAACGCTCTTCTCGATCATTTAATATTTCGCCTTGAGCTGCTCTGATCTTATTGGTCAGCTTAAACTCATCATGGGACCTCTTGATAATGTCTTCGATACGCGATTGACTTATTTCAACTAAATTGGCAATTTCTCTAACGATTTTACCTTCAAAATTCAATTTATTTATTAATTGCCTAATTTCGATAGTATATTGCTTTCCATTTGATGCTATTGTAATACTATTTATTATTACTTAATTATTAAATTTGTTGTGAGAATTATTACAGATTATTACTATCATTATATAAAAATATAATTATTATTTGTAAAATAACAGCATTTTTAGCGTGGCTTCTTCATTTTGTCAGATTATTCGTTGAGCGCAAAAAATTGTGTTGTTTTTGTTGATTAAAACAAACAAAAATTGTGGTAAGTATGTTAAGTATTAATTAAAACAAAAAAAATAATATTTTAAGCATATATTTTTAAAGTTTAGAGC
>NW_024031674.1:0-15240 GCF_002237135.1 Teleopsis dalmanni
AAAGACGTCAGAACATCAGAGGTGTTATAAAATTCTACTCAATAAGCTCTACGGATTTATTGAGGCTTAGCATCAAAACACTATGGGCTTCTAAAAAAGGGGACTTAGCGCTGGAGTAGAGGTCTACTCGCTTCGGTATGCTAGTGCTAAGTGATCTTGCATACAAAGTCTCGTCTATTTATATGCAATTATTATTTGCACGCACAACCGCAACACGAACAATTGTTTTCTGATTACCTAGTTGCCCCGCTGTGACGTTAGTATGGCATTCCTTCAGAACTCGATGGCGCAAATCACGTGGTACGCACAGTTTCCAGCACAGTTGGCCTTCGTTACTGAAATTGTTTGGGATCCAACGATATAACTGCTCACCTTCAATGATGCAATCAGGATATTTCACAGGATTTTCTCGCACCGCTTCCTCCAGATTTAACAGCGATCCACAGTATCGATCTTTTTCATTACTCGCGTCTACCTGAGCTAGTGTGGGTTGCGATTGTCGAGACAGTGCATCAGCAATTACGTTATATTTCCCCTTCCTGTATTGCACTTCGTAATGATACTGCTGCAGTTCTAAGGCACACCTTGCAATTCTACCAGAGGGATTATCGATGCTATTTAGCCATTTTAACGCCAAGTGATCAGTGATAACCACAAAGTGGTTGTATAGTGGTTGTATAGTTTTTCTCTGCAGGATTTAGAGTACGACTTGCATATGCGATAACCTTTTCCTATCCTGATATTGTCTGCGTTAATATCGCTCCTAGCCCAAAGTCACTGGCATTGGTTTGCAATATGAACTGTTCATTGAAATTCGGACATGCTAAGACGGGAGCACTCGTTAGTTTTTCTTTTAGTTTATCAAATGCCGCTTGTTATACTTCTGTCTAATGCCAACGCTTACCCTTTTCAGCAACGACGTTAGCGGTTGAATAGTACTGGAGAACTGCGGTACAAACCGGCGATACCACGAAGCGACACCAATGCATCTTTGTAACTCCTTGAGGTTACACGTGGGTGGAAGTTCTTTGACTGCAGTTATTTTTTCCGGATCGGTGTGAATGCCCTGAGGTGTTACTAAGTGTCCTAATTACTTGATTTCCTTGGTAAAAAATTGACATTTTTTAACATTCAGTTTCAACTTTGCTGTCTTCAATCGTCGAAAAACTTCTTCCAAATTTACCGTGTGCTCCTCCAATGTGTTCCCAATCACTATAATGTCATCCAAATAAGCAAACGCATGGGGTTCCATGTCGGGGCCAATGACACTATCAAGGGCTCTCTGAAATGTTGCAGGGGCCGAATGTAATCCAAAAGGCATCCCCCGCCATTGAAACAACCCTCGTCCAGGAACTGTGAACGCGGTGTACTGTTTGCTGTCTTGCGCCATAGGAATTTGCCAGTACCCGCTTTTTAAATCCAGACTGCTAATATACTTTGCATCGCGGAGTTGGTCCAATATATGCTGAATACGTGGGATAGGATAGGCATCCGGAATTGAAAGAGCACTGATCTGTCGGTAATCAATGCACAGCCGCCAACTTCCGTCCTTTTTTTTTACTAATACGACTGGAGAGCTATATGGGCTATGTGACCGTTCAATACAACCTTGTTTGAGTAGTTCGTCTATCTCATTATCCAACACTTTTTGCATCACCGGGTTTCTCGGATAGTACCTTTGTTTGATGGGGCGATCGTCCTTCATTGTGATTGAATGTGTTGTAATGTTAGAAAGTCCTTCCATCGTTTCAAATTCAGCTAACTCTGTTTCTAGGAACTTCTTTATATATTGCTCCTCATCAAAAGTGGAATTTAACGAGACTGAACTCAAATTGGTCATAGAGAATTGACCAAATTTGACAACATTTTCCCCTATGCAGAACGTACTTGATGCTGTGTTCAAAAAGTCCATCCCCAAGACAATATCAAGAACCATTCCCTCCAATACTAACAAACTCACCTGGTATTCATCTCCTCCCAATTGCAAGCACGTATCAATGATGTTATTCACATGCCGTGGTGAGCCATCAGCGAGCCGGACTACTACGTTTACGTCAGTGATGGTACCTGTAAGACATGATACTACGTTCGGACGAACAAAGCTTTTACTTGCACCTGTGTCAATCATGGCTGTGAGTGCTCGACTTTGGATGCTTATTTGTGCAAAGAGTCGATTATGTTCAATTACAAAGGGTGTTGTGCTGGTACTGGATTTACGGCCACGTCTCGCCTTTCTGGAAGACGCGACCATTGCGCGTTTCCCGATTGTTTGCGACAGCAGTCAATAATTCGAACCTCATGTCTTCCATACTGCCAGCAGAATAAAACTCTCGGATTTCGACACACGCGCGCCAAGTGTCCAGATTGATCACATCGAAAACATGCCGTTGTTAGATTAATAGGCTCCATGGCAGCAATTGTCAATGGTTTGACTCGTCGTTCCATCAGCATCAGTGTATCTTTCGATTTAGAATTTCTTTGTTCGTTTTTTAAGGATTCAAAATCGCTAGTTAACGAGATTAGCTCGCCCAAGTTTGTAGCGACACAGATTCGTCGTTTAATTTTTGCTGAGGTATCACTCAGTCGCTGTCCGGGTCGTCGCAATAAATTTGTTTATTGACCAGTTCGAAGCTGGTAAACCAATGAGAGGAAAGTTAAAAGCCGTTTGATTTCTTTTATTTCAAACTTTATTTATTAAAAGGTTCCAAAATAATTTATTCTAAGCTTGACTCTACTTCTGGCCAATGACGTCAGAACATCAGAGGCGTTATAAAAATCTACTCAATGCGTTCTAGCCAAAGACGTCAGAACATCAGGGCGTTATAAAAATCTACTCAATGCGTTTTTAGCCAAAGACGTCAGAACATCAGAGGTGTTATAAAATTCTACTCAATAAGCTCTACGGATTTATTGAGGCTTAGCATCAAAACACTATGGGCTTCTAAAAAAGGGGACTTAGCGCTGGAGTAGAGGTCTACTCGCTTCGGTATGCTAGTGCTAAGTGATCTTGCATACAAAGTCTCGTCTATTTATATGCAATTATTATTTGCACGCACAACCGCAACACGAACAATTGTTTTCTGATTACCTAGTTGCCCCGCTGTGACGTTAGTATGGCATTCCTTCAGAACTCGATGGCGCAAATCACGTGGTACGCACAGTTTCCAGCACAGTTGGCCTTCGTTACTGAAATTGTTTGGGATCCAACGATATAACTGCTCACCTTCAATGATGTAATCAGGATATTTCACAGGATTTTCTCGCACCGCTTCCTCCAGATTTAACAGCGATCCACAGTATCGATCTTTTTCATTACTCGCGTCTACCTGAGCTAGTGTGGGTTGCGATTGTCGAGACAGTGCATCAGCAATTACGTTATATTTCCCCTTCCTGTATTGCACTTCGTAATGATACTGCTGCAGTTCTAAGGCACACCTTGCAATTCTACCAGAGGGATTATCGATGCTATTTAGCCATTTTAACGCCAAGTGATCAGTGATAACCACAAAGTGGTTGTATAGTGGTTGTATAGTTTTTCTCTGCAGGATTTAGAGTACGACTTGCATATGCGATAACCTTTTCCTATCCTGATATTGTCTGCGTTAATATCGCTCCTAGCCCAAAGTCACTGGCATTGGTTTGCAATATGAACTGTTCATTGAAATTCGGACATGCTAAGACGGGAGCACTCGTTAGTTTTTCTTTTAGTTTATCAAATGCCGCTTGTTATACTTCTGTCTAATGCCAACGCTTACCCTTTTCAGCAACGACGTTAGCGGTTGAATAGTACTGGAGAACTGCGGTACAAACCGGCGATACCACGAAGCGACACCAATGCATCTTTGTAACTCCTTGAGGTTACACGTGGGTGGAAGTTCTTTGACTGCAGTTATTTTTTCCGGATCGGTGTGAATGCCCTGAGGTGTTACTAAGTGTCCTAATTACTTGATTTCCTTGGTAAAAAATTGACATTTTTTAACATTCAGTTTCAACTTTGCTGTCTTCAATCGTCGAAAAACTTCTTCCAAATTTACCGTGTGCTCCTCCAATGTGTTCCCAATCACTATAATGTCATCCAAATAAGCAAACGCATGGGGTTCCATGTCGGGGCCAATGACACTATCAAGGGCTCTCTGAAATGTTGCAGGGGCCGAATGTAATCCAAAAGGCATCACCCGCCATTGAAACAACCCTCGTCCAGGAAATGTGAACGCGGTGTACTGTTTGCTGTCTTGCGCCATAGGAATTTGCCAGTACCCGCTTTTTAAATCCAGACTGCTAATATACTTTGCATCGCGGAGTTGGTCCAATATATGCTGAATACGTGGGATAGGATAGGCATCCGGAATTGAAAGAGCACTGATCTGTCGGTAATCAATGCACAGCCGCCAACTTCCGTCCTTTTTTTTTACTAATACGACTGGAGAGCTATATGGGCTATGTGACCGTTCAATACAACCTTGTTTGAGTAGTTCATCTCATTATCCAACACTTTTTGCATCACCGGGTTTCTCGGATAGTACCTTTGTTTGATGGGGCGATCGTCCTTCATTGTGATTGAATGTGTTGTAATGTTAGAAAGTCCTTCCATCGTTTCAAATTCAGCTAACTCTGTTTCTAGGAACTTCTTTATATATTGCTCCTCATCAAAAGTGGAATTTAACGAGACTGAACTCAAATTGGTCATAGAGAATTGACCAAATTTGACAACATTTTCCCCTATGCAGAACGTACTTGATGCTGTGTTCAAAAAGTCCATCCCCAAGACAATATCAAGAACCATTCCCTCCAATACTAACAAACTCACCTGGTATTCATCTCCTCCCAATTGCAAGCACGTATCAATGATGTTATTCACATGCCGTGGTGAGCCATCAGCGAGCCGGACTACTACGTTTACGTCAGTGATGGTACCTGTAAGACATGATACTACGTTCGGACGAACAAAGCTTTTACTTGCACCTGTGTCAATCATGGCTGTGAGTGCTCGACTTTGGATGCTTATTTGTGCAAAGAGTCGATTATGTTCAATTACAAAGGGTGTTGTGCTGGTACTGGATTTACGGCCACGTCTCGCCTTTCTGGAAGACGCGACCATTGCGCGTTTCCCGATTGTTTGCGACAGCAGTCAATAATTCGAACCTCATGTCTTCCATACTGCCAGCAGAATAAAACTCTCGGATTTCGACACACGCGCGCCAAGTGTCCAGATCGACCACATCGAAAACATGCCGTTGTTAGATTAATAGGCTCCATGGCAGCAATTGTCAATGGTTTGACTCGTCGTTCCATCAGCATCAGTGTATCTTTCGATTTAGAATTTCTTTGTTCGTTTTTTAAGGATTCAAAATCGCTAGTTAACGAGATTAGCTCGCCCAAGTTTGTAGCGACACAGATTCGTCGTTTAATTTTTGCTGAGGTATCACTCAGTCGCTGTCCGGGTCGTCGCAATAAATTTGTTTATTGACCAGTTCGAAGCTGGTAAACCAATGAGAGGAAAGTTAAAAGCCGTTTGATTTCTTTTATTTCAAACTTTATTTATTAAAAGGTTCCAAAATAATTTATTCTAAGCTTGACTCTACTTCTGGCCAATGACGTCAGAACATCAGAGGCGTTATAAAAATCTACTCAATGCGTTCTAGCCAAAGACGTCAGAACATCAGGGCGTTATAAAAATCTACTCAATGCGTTTTTAGCCAAAGACGTCAGAACATCAGAGGTGTTATAAAATTCTACTCAATAAGCTCTACGGATTTATTGAGGCTTAGCATCAAAACACTATGGGCTTCTAAAAAAGGGGACTTAGCGCTGGAGTAGAGGTCTACTCGCTTCGGTATGCTAGTGCTAAGTGATCTTGCATACAAAGTCTCGTCTATTTATATGCAATTATTATTTGCACGCACAACCGCAACACGAACAATTGTTTTCTGATTACCTAGTTGCCCCGCTGTGACGTTAGTATGGCATTCCTTCAGAACTCGATGGCGCAAATCACGTGGTACGCACAGTTTCCAGCACAGTTGGCCTTCGTTACTGAAATTGTTTGGGATCCAACGATATAACTGCTCACCTTCAATGATGCAATCAGGATATTTCACAGGATTTTCTCGCACCGCTTCCTCCAGATTTAACAGCGATCCACAGTATCGATCTTTTTCATTACTCGCGTCTACCTGAGCTAGTGTGGGTTGCGATTGTCGAGACAGTGCATCAGCAATTACGTTATATTTCCCCTTCCTGTATTGCACTTCGTAATGATACTGCTGCAGTTCTAAGGCACACCTTGCAATTCTACCAGAGGGATTATCGATGCTATTTAGCCATTTTAACGCCAAGTGATCAGTGATAACCACAAAGTGGTTGTATAGTGGTTGTATAGTTTTTCTCTGCAGGATTTAGAGTACGACTTGCATATGCGATAACCTTTTCCTATCCTGATATTGTCTGCGTTAATATCGCTCCTAGCCCAAAGTCACTGGCATTGGTTTGCAATATGAACTGTTCATTGAAATTCGGACATGCTAAGACGGGAGCACTCGTTAGTTTTTCTTTTAGTTTATCAAATGCCGCTTGTTATACTTCTGTCTAATGCCAACGCTTACCCTTTTCAGCAACGACGTTAGCGGTTGAATAGTACTGGAGAACTGCGGTACAAACCGGCGATACCACGAAGCGACACCAATGCATCTTTGTAACTCCTTGAGGTTACACGTGGGTGGAAGGTCTTTGATTGCAGCTATTTTTTTCGGATCGGTGTGAATGCCCTGAGGTGTTACTAAGTGTCCTAAGTACTTGATTTCCTTTGTGAAAAATTGACATTTTTTTACCTTCAGTTTCAACTTCGCTGCCTTCAATCGTCGAAAAACTTCTTTCAAATTTGCCGTGTGGTCTTCCAATGTGCGTCCAACCACTATTATGTCATCCAAATAAGCAAACGCATGAGGTTCCATGTCGGGGCCAATAACACTATCAAGGGCTCTCTGAAATATTGCAGGGGCCGAATGTAATCCAAAAGGCATCACCCGCCATTGAAACAACCCTCGTCCAGGAACTGTGAACGCGGTGTACTGTTTGCTGTCTTGCGCCATAGGAATTTGCCAGTACCCGCTTTTTAAGTCCAGACTGCTAATATACTTTGCATCGCGGAGTTGGTCCAATATATGCTGAATACGTGGGATAGGATAGGCATCCGGAATTAAACGAGCATTGATCTGTCGGTAATCAATGCACAGCCGCCAACTTCCGTCCTTTTTTTTTTACTAATACGACTGGAGAGCTATATGGGCTATGTGACCGTTCAATACAACCTTGTTTGAGTAGTTCGTCTATTTCATTATCCAAGACTTTTTGCATCGCCGGGTTTCTCGGATGATGGGGTTTGATGGGGCGATCCTCCTTCATTGTGATTGAATGCGATGCAATGTCAGAAAGTCCTTCGATCGTTTCAAATTCAGCTAACTTTGTTTCTAGGAATTTCTTTATATATTGCTCCTCATCAAAAGTGAAATTTAACGAGACTGGACTCAAATTGGTCTTAGAGAAGTGACCAAATTTGACAACATTTTCCCCTATGCAGAACATACTTGATGCTGTGTTCAAAAAGTCCATCCCCAAGACAATATCATGAACCATTCCATCCAATACTAACAAACTCACCTGGTATTCATCTCCTCCCATTTGCAAGCACGTATCAATGATGCTATTCACATGCCGTGGTGAGCCATCAGCGAGCCGGACTACTACGTTTACGTCGGTGATGTTACCTGTAAGACATGATACTACGTTCGGACGAACAAAGCTTTTACTTGCACCTGTGTCAATCATGGCTGTGAGTGCTCGACCTTGGATGCTTATTTGTGCAAAGAGTCGATTATGTTCAATTACAAAGAGTGTTGTGCTGGTGCTGGATTTACGACCACGTCTCGCCTTTCTGGAAGACGCGACCTTTGCGCGTTTCCCGATTGTTTGCGACAGCAGTCAATAGTTCGAACCTCACGTCTCCCACACTGCCAGCAGAATAAAAATCTAGGATTTCGACACATGCGCGCTAGTTGTCCAGACTGACCACATCGAAAGCATGCCGTTGTTAGATTAATAGGCTCCATGGCAGCAATTGTCAATGGTTTGACTCGTCGTTCCATCAGCATCGGTGTATCTTTCGGTTTAGAATTTCTTTGTTCGTTTTTTAAGGATTCAAAATCGCTAGTTAACGAGATTAGCTCGCCCAAAGTGTTAAACTCTCTACGTTTGACATACATTTTATACTCAACCAAACTGTTTCTGTAGAATCGCTCGAGTTTCTCGTCTTCACTTAGTTTTAAATGTCTCATTAATTTTTGTAACTCCAACAAATACTTCTTAAACGGCTCTCCTGGTTTCTGTAATCTATTTCTTAGTTCATCCCCCAACCGCTAGAAATAAAGATGTGGTAGGAAAAACTTGAGGAAATCCATTTTAAATGCTTCCCAGTGAATCCAATCTCTTTTGTTGTGTCTAAACCATACCAGTGCGTTTCCTTTGAGTAATTCCGGCATTGTACGGGGCAACATGTTCATTGGTATTGCATAAACGTCCGCTAATTCCTCCACTCACTCTATGAACACCAAGGGGTCGCCGTTGTCATCGTACCGGATCGCTCATTTTCTGACCTGGTCAGTGACGCTTGCCTGTGTGTTCCTCTGTGGAAGATACGAGTGTAAGTCATACTGTAGATGTGAATGTAATTGCTCTGATGTCGCTCTGATGTTTCACTGTATTCTCTGTCGCTTCTCCTATCGAACGTTTGGTGTACTGCCGCAGGCTGTTGACTATCAGGCACGTGTAAAGTATATGCAGGATCTTGACTTGGTGATGCTAAAACTGCTGTCTTGGTTTCTTCAGTATTTTTATCCATGTTTAGTTCTTCACTGGAGCTCTTGCAATGTTTGCTTTAAATTCGCTTAACCGAATAACTACTATAGGTGCATGTTCTCCCTGTGCTACGAAGTTGGTTAATCGCTTTCGCAAGTCTTCGGCTGTATCAGTTGTATCCAGGCCGAACTCTTCGAGATATCCAACCAAATCGTCCGTAGAACCGATCGTCTTTACTTATAACATTTTGAAACAAATACTCTTTCTCTATTAAATTCATGTACCTATTTAATATAACAAAGTTTTCAAGTACATTGTGAAATTAACTTTATTCCCATGTTTTAAATTAGTAAACCTTAAAATAATAAGTAATATAAGCAATAAATGTAAATCTAATAATAAATTCAAAATTAAAATATAAATACAAAATCATTTCTTCAATAAAATATTTCGTATTAAGACCAAAATTAAAACAAATCAGTTTTACGTACTATTTTGCTGCGATATTTGTCATAATATTGTGCGCTTTTAAATCATAATTTCACACAAATGTGCAGTAGACATTTCGTCTCCGCACATTTGGGTGCATTTTTATTTTCGAGTCTGCACACAAAATGTGCTCCTCGTATTCTTTTCTGCACACGTTGTGTGCGAGAGCAAGCTGGCTGCCGCACACACAATGTGCTGTGCGAAATAACTTCGGCACAAACACCGAATGCGTGTGCGAGTTTTATTTCACTCCACCACATTCGTGTGAAATGTGCGTTTTGTTTGTGCACACAAGATGTGGCACTTAAGATGTGCACAAAAATTTTCGCACACCACATTTGTGGTGTGAAATTTTATTTAGAATCGCACAACATTTGTGCGTGGTGTTTTGCATTTTTGTGCACAGCACAGTGTTTTTCTGAACCCTGAATACAAGCACACCTGACTGTTAAAGCTACGTGTGATGTATTACAGGTCGTAGACAACACGCCCTTCCGTGTACACTGTTAAAGCGTCCAGGGGTCAGAGACGTTAGGTTACTGTTAAAGCAACCTATCGCTTCCGACACTATGGTATAGACACACGTGACTATTCCAGCTACGTGTGTTACACCACGTGCAGCCTAGGTTCAGTAACTTTTGAAGCCCTGAATCTCGCTCTTCTTTTCAACCTTTAATTCAATCCTTCAACCCTATTTGCGATAGCTACCTACAGATTTACCTTTAACCACTCGTCACTTATGAACATTCACCTGTATTCTTGGGAGTTAATAGCCAAACGCCTTTACATACAAAATATTTCCAATCAACAAAATTATACTCAATGTATTTAATTTTATACAATTTGTAAATATATATTTATTATTTTTCTTTCAGTATTGACATTAGCTATTTAAAAAAAAAATTATTTTTCCAAAAAAAAAATATATCGCTTTATAAAATTTAGTTTTAAACAACTCAAGCACAATTCATGATATTTTACGTGCTATATTATTAAAATTTAAATTCTTTTGTTTTACAATTTACTTTGTCTTAGTTCTTGTATTTAAGTGATTTTCTTTTAACAGTTTATGTTTCCTTCTATATTCAATAATTTAGAACTTTCTATGAAGCTTAATTTACTTTAATCGTTTACATATCACAAAGTTTTGTTTCTTTTTCAAAAAATATCTCTTAACAAAATTTAATTTTTTTAAACAATTCATTGGTTATAGTTTACTTATTTGAGTAATTTTCTTCTAACAGTTTGCGTTTACTTATTTCGTTTGCACATCACAGTTTTAGTTTTTTTCCAAAAAAAATATAGAATCTCTTTGCAAAATTTAATTTTAACCAATTTATTAGTGATATTTTACGTTATTTAATCTAATATTAAAATATCTTTTTAAAATTTAATTTCAAACAATTCATTAGTGATATTTTACGTTCTATAATATAATATTAAATTCTCTTTATAAAATTTTATTTATCCAATATCCAGTAGTCAGTTACTTGCACCTCCGCTACCGAAATCGATAGTGTTAAACTATAGCTATGTCACTGCGTAGAAACCGAACAAGAAGCCTTCTTCCTGGTGCACGCAATTTTATATCGTCAACGGTCAACGGTATCAGCTGTAGCTACGTTAAAGTTCAACGACCATTGATCAAAGCTCGTTAGCTGATCCCACTGCAATGCACCAGTTAAAATTCCGCTTTACGGCGAATTCTATCTCCAATTCATGTGGAAGTTAGGAATTGTTTTTGACTGAGCTTTGCTTTCGTTCCACACCTTTGAGCAAAAGCTTTCTTAGTTTGACAGGTCTCGTTATTAACATCTTGTTTTGATCTTATTTGTTTTTTCCAATAAAATGTTGTGCTGGTCAACGTGTTTATTCAAGTGATAGTGAAAATTTATTTTAAAATTAGTTTGTTCCGTGCAAATTTATGTTACTGCCGGCAATGGATTGCGGTGAGTTAGTTTGTTAATGTTTTTATCACTACTTAACAAATTTTATTTTTTTTTAATACAGGAATCTTTGAGTTAATCAATTCAAGTGAGTAATGCCTGTTGAGTGATATGTGACTATACCCACGACGTTGGAGCAATCAAATTTTTAATAGATACAATTTTGGTTGTTACACTCCCTCCTTCCTTTCAGAAAACGGATCTATACGTATAGCACCACTTTTAACTATCCTTACCAACCATACCTCACCATCTAGAGTGGCCTTAAACCGATGCCTTTAACCTTTCGACCACTTCGACAAATTGTATCCATGTCGCTGCAGGCGTGCCGCTGGGTCTACGTCCACTCGACTTTCTACCATGCTTTCTTTACTTGTCTTAACTGGTGGGTCACATACCTCTGGTGTTGAACTAAGTAATATTTTTGCCAGGGGTGGCGTAGGAGGACATTCCCAACTTCGCTTGGGTTGCGGCACAACTAGTTCGTCGCCCGACCATAATGGAGAGGCTGTTAACTCCAGAACATCTTCAGTATCCCAGCCAACTGCGGTGTAATGCAAGGGACTTGTTGTCTTTTCTGGTTCAGCTGTGTTCAGGCATTTCGCCATTTCTTCGGTATCGGTATCTTCGCCGAACAACTCTACAAAACGTACACATAGTCGCCGTCTTAATGTTTCATCTAGTTCTGCCCTAACTTTCCTTGACTGGTGGATATTCATACCTCTGAGGTTACTTCCGGAGTTGTCAAAGACAATGTTTTCGCGCCCAATAGTTCTTGCCATGCTGATTCGTCTTTTAAAACCTACTAAAGTAAAATTTTATTAGTATGAGATTACCTTTTTCTTTCTAACCATTAATTGTAGTAAGGTTTAATACGACTGATATGGGCCGTCAACATATTATCAGTGTCTAGGTTACGCAATTTTACAATGACCGGTGACAGGAAATCTATGACTTCATATGGCCCCGAGAACTTTGGTGCTAGTTTAGCGTTGAAGACTTCTTGGGCATTGGACAATGGTTGTGTTTTATTTAATACTAAAGAACCACACTTTGGTTGCCAATCCCGACGACGTAAATTGTAGTAACGCGCCTGATCTTGGGCCGCCTTTCCCATGTTTCCTTTCACTATGACATATACATCTAGTAGTTTAAGCGCCTTTTCCTCTGGTGATTCCATTGACCCGCCTGTACCAGTCGTAACAGAGTCATATAGTGTATTCGACAAACGCAGCTCTCGTCCTTGTGTAACAAACGCAGGTATATAACCGGTTGAGGCTTATATACCTGACGAGACGAGAATTTTAGGTACTCCGAATCGTGACATGATATGTTCACGAAAAGCACGTCTTACTCCTAACGCTGTAGCATTCCTCATTGGAATGATTTCTACCCACTTTGAAAATTTATCGAAAAACACAAGAGGCATCGTATTGCCCTTAACAGATCGTGGCATAGGACCGATGAAATCCGAACACACTGTCGCCCATGGTTCTTCTGGAATAGCAGTTCACATCTTCCCAGCACTCATTTGTTGTGAAACTTTGTACTTTTGGCAGGTATCGCATTTTTTTACGTAATCTCTTATATCGCGATACATCCCAGGCCAATAATAGTTTGCCGCAACACGAACAATTGTTTTCTGATTACCTAGGTGCCCCGCTGTGACATTAGTATGGCATTCCTTCAGAACTCGATGGCGCAAGCACGGTTGGCCTTCGTTACTAAAATTGTTTGGGATCCGACGATATAACTGCTCACCTTCAATGATGTAATCAGGGTATTTCGCAGGATTTTCTCGCACCGCTTTCTTCAGACTTAACAGCCATCCACAGTATCGATCATTTTTATTACTCGCGTCTACCTGAGCAAGTGTGGGTTGCGGTTGTCGAGACAGTGCATCAGCAATTACGTTATATTTCCCCTTCCGGTATTGTACTTCGTAATGATACTGCTGCAGTTCTAAGGCTCATCTTGCAATTCTACCAGAAGGATTATCGATGCTATTTAGCCATTTCAATGCCAAGTGATCAGTGATAACTACAAAGTAGTATCCCTCTAAATACTGCTTCATCTTACGTACGCCCCAGACTATTGCCAGACATTCTTTCTCAGTGGTTGTATAGTTCTTCTCTGCTGGATTTAGAGTACGACTTGCATATGCGATAACCTTTTCCTCTCCTGATATTGTCTGCGTTAATATCGCTCCTAGCCCAAAGTCACTGACATCGGTTTGTAATATAAACTGTTCGTTGAAATTCAGACATGCTAAGACGGGAGCACTCGTTAGTTTCTCTTTTAGTTTATCAAATGCCGCTTGTTGTACTTCCGTCCAATGCCAACGCTTACCCTTTTTCAGCAACAACGTTAGTGGTTGAATAGTACTGGAGAACTGCGGTACAAACCGGCGATACCACGAAGCGACACCAATGCACCTTCGTAACTCTTTAAGATTACACGGGGGTGGAAGGTCTTTGATTGCAGTTATTTTTTCCGGATCGGTGTGAATGCCCTGAGGTGTTACTAAGTGTCCTAAGTACTTGATTTCTTTTATGAAAAATTGACATTTTTTAACATTCAGTTTCAACTTCGCTGCCTTCAATCGTCGAAAAACTTCTTTCAAATTTGCCGTGTGCTCCTCCAATGTGTGTCCAATCACTATTATGTCATCCAAATAAGCAAACGCATGGGGTTCCATGTCGGGGCCAATGACACTATCAAGGGCTCTCTGAAATGTTGCAGGGGCCAAATGTAATCCAAAAGGCATCACCCGCCATTGAAACAACCCTCGTCCTGGAACCGTGAACGCCGTGTACTGTTTGCTGTCTTGTGCCATAGGAACCCAGTACTCCTTTTTTAAGTCCAGACTGCTAATATACTTTGCATCGCGGAGTTGGTCCAATATATGCTGAATACGTGGGATAGGATAGGCATCCGGAATTAAACGAGCATTGACCTGTCAGTAATCAATGCACAGTCGCCAACTTCCGTCCTTTTTTTTTACTAATACGACTGGAGAGCTATATGGGCTATGTGACCGTTCAATACAACCTTGTTTGAGTAGTTCGTCTATTTCATTATCCAACACTTTTTGCATCGCCGGGTTTCTCGGATAGTACCTCTGTTTGATGGGGCGATCGTCCTTCATTGTGATTGAATGCGATGTAATGTTAGAAAGTCCTTCCATCGTTTCAAATTCAACTAACTCTGTTTCTAAGAACTTCTTTATACATTGCTCCTCATCAAAAGTGGAATTTAACGAGACTGGACTCAAATTGGTCTTTGAGAATTGACCAAATTTGACAACATTTTCCCCTATACAAAACGTACTTGATGCTGTATTCAAAAAGTCCATCCCCAAAACAATATCATGAACCATTCCATCCAATACTAACAAACTCACCTGGTATTCATCTCCTCCCATTTGCAAGCACGTATCAATGATGCTATTCACATGCCGTGGTGAGCCATCAGCGAGCCGGACTACTACGTTTACGTCGGTGATGTTACCTGTAAGACATGATACTACGTTCGGACGAAACTACAGTACTGACCTGTGTCAATCATGGCTGTGAGTGCTCGACTTTGGATGCTTATTTGTGCAAAGAGTCGATTATGTTCAATTACAAAGGGTGTTGTGCTGGTACTGGATTTACGGCCACGTCTCGCCTTTCTGGAAGACGCGACCATTGCGCGTTTCCCGATTGTTTGCGACAGCAGTCAATAATTCGAACCTCATGTCTTCCATACTGCCAGCAGAATAAAACTCTCGGATTTCGACACACGCGCGCCAAGTGTCCAGATCGACCACATCGAAAACATGCCGTTGTTAGATTAATAGGCTCCATGGCAGCAATTGTCAATGGTTTGACTCGTCGTTCCATCAGCATCAGTGTATCTTTCGATTTAGAATTTCTTTGTTCGTTTTTTAAGGATTCAAAATCGCTAGTTAACG
>NW_024031675.1:0-15227 GCF_002237135.1 Teleopsis dalmanni
TTTTGAAAAATATTAATTTAATTTTTAACTATGCTAGCATAAATTCTTTTGAAAAAATTTTATCTCTTTGCCATCATCGGTTATGAACTCAACCGTAAACCTAAATTACCAATATGGATGCACATTTTTATAATGCTTTCAGCCAAAATATTAGAATGGCAAAGATAGTTGGACAAAATATGAAATTTCACGTTAAGCCACAGAGTTCGTTTCAAAGAGAAATGCAGAGAGAGATTAGGCCAGCCCATATGACTACTGGCAAAATACGAATATTCGTTAGTTGGAAAAACTAAAAAGCCAAATGGATTCTTTTTTTCTACTTTAACCACAAAAATTTTTAGAGAAAAAAAGCTACAAAGCTCACAAAAAAAAGGAAAAAACGAGGATAACAAAAATGAAAATCGCTTTCAGTCAAAATCCATTGAATGCGCAAAATGCGCTGACGTGAGACGAAATTGAAATAAATTGTTATGGTTCATAAAAATCGTTGTGGATATTGCAGTCCCCGTCCATGCAGTCGGGACTTCATGCTGCCTTTTTTGTGGCTCAGAGCCTTAAGGTGGTCGAAAATGAGCCAAACATAGTCAAATAAAAGCCAGACAACTTAACAGTTCTTTTGTTCCGAAAAGTTTGTTGCAATTCGCCAATGTAAAAAGTTTATTGAATTTAACTTAATTTATTTTGAATGAAAAACGAACTTTATTTGAATTGTTATTTGAATTTTTATCTGCACTTTTATTTGCACTTTTATATGCAAAATTTTATTAAATTTTCTTAAGTACCACATTCATTGTGGTGAGGGGGCATCCAAAATTACACTACAGTTTATTTACCTACAAATTGTTTATAAATTAACTTCTTTCTTTGAAATGTTGCTAAAATTATTGCTCCACTTTATTTCATCTTGTGAACATCTGCTATAAATTTCGCGAAGTAAAAAAACAATCAAAACAGATCTACATAAATAAATGAGGAGGGAAGCAAAGATTAAGGAACCTGGCATTTAAGGAACGGAACGCAATGCAAACAGACACTAAAGCTGCCAGATTCATCACCACGTACGCGATACATTTACGCTCCAACAGTAATTGTAGTGCATATTCTCACAGAGGCGAAATTAAGAAAACATTAATTGGAATAATCTATAACCAGCATTAGTGACTTCAAGATTCATATTATTATTCTTTAATCTAAAACATTAAGATATTTTTGAACCCTCTAATTTTCGTTTGAAATCCAATTGAATGACTTATTGTAAATAGGAATGTAAGTCACTTGTTACCAATTTATGGAAAATTAACAAAAAACTGTTTCTCATGAATATGTATTATGATCTGTAGTTCAACAGGTCAGTAGAACCTTAATAATTCTTGTAGTGTCATATTAACCATGACCACACACAATAAGCTGTGTGTAATGTTTAATATGTCACGCTAACCCAAAACATTTTTAAGAAAAATTTTATTTTCGATTATTTTAGAATAATCCACTAAAATCAAAGTCAATCAGGATAATTAAGATATAGATTCGTGCATACTACTTAACTCATAAAGACCATCGAGAAGTAATTGCATAGCGAAGGATTCGAATCAACAAATCAGTCTACCATCCGGACTACCAGGTATTTTAGTAGATTTTCTTATTTTGTCTGCATTACGAGTTATTCCAATTTAAAGGACATTCGGACTATTAAAAATCTGCTGTAGTTTAATTATTTATATATCTTGAGTACATAATCATTTATATATAAGAAAACCAATATTTCCTATACAAACAATATATTCCTCGATGATTGAATTACTTCTCAAATAGAAGTCACCTTCCGACTGTAGCTCTCCAAAACTTCCATGAGACATCATCAGACGAAACAAAATTCAGTTAGTGTTAGTCAGTGTTGCTTCCAAGTTATTGTTTTTATGCGGTTTCACATTTTTATTTTCCGTTTTTTCTTCTTTTCTTCTTTTCACGTTTTATGACCAAAATAACAGCGAAACGCCGCTGTTCTCGACTGTTATGTCAATAAAGCTTTACTCTGGCCTCCTCGTATCTTAGGTTTGAAAACAAATGCCGCACATTTCACGGGTTGTTGCAATTTTTTTTATTTTTTAGAACATCTTCCCTTGTTTGCGAAAAATAAGAATAACTGCTTTACTTCTGACGTCCTCTTCACGTTTCTCGTTTCTCGCTTCTCGTTTTATGGTCTCCCTATAACAAAATTGAAGTGAATTGGTGCTGATTGATAACACTACGAGCGGTCTTCTCTTTCATATGCGATGTTTACAATGATATATGTGGTGCAAATATATAATTTGTAAATAAGATGAGTTATTTCCACGAAGAATAAATAAATTTTTAAATTTATTGTTTCCTTCTTGTACGAATACACAAAATTTATAGCTCAAAAAAAGCATTTGTTCCAGTTATTAAATAAATAATTAAATTATTTTTTATTGTTTTTACAAGACGATATATAATTTAAAAAAAAAATTAAAAAAAAAGGTCACTGATTAGCATAACTTAGATAAGAACTGGAGTTGTTTTTTATGTATTATTTAAAATAATATATATATATAATATTAGGTTAATTAAACTGTTTGTAACATAGAAAATAAGACGTTAGAAATTATATATGTATATACTATGCAGTCGTATTCTTAATAAGCTTATGAGACGTACTAACATCAGTATATAAAAATATATATTCTACTAACATAGAATATAGGATGCAAATATATATATATTAGTATATTAAGAATATATTAATAAGCTTATTAGACGTACTAACATCAGTATATTATTCATATACGCATGTAGCTATATGTCGTCTTATCTATTCTCCTGCCTATCACATGCTTAGTATGTACAATTTTTTTTTTAATCCGAAATTTATTTAGAATGAATTTATTTCTTTTAATTATTCATTTATATTCAGTCCAAAACTCTTCGTACTATCAATAGTATAAACTGGTATATCCCAAATTAAGACATACGTAATGTAATAAGACCTTACCAACAGTACAGTAGTCGCTGTTATGAAAAAATGAAGTATAAAGCTATCAGAAAAATTCTGGTTACAGAAAGAATACTACGAAAAAGATTAAAGGGTAGGTGTATAATCTGTAATGCTGCGAAAAAGTTATGTATAACGTCACTTTATAAAATCTCAGACACTGATTTAATTTTTCTTATATTACCAAATTGCCTTCCAAATAGTATAAGTAAAAAACTTGACAGCTATAGAAGTGAACACAAAAAGTGTATTATAAAGATTTTCAAAGCCCATTAACGATGGATATCTGGCAATAACTTAAGCATGTTATGCAGAAAGTCATGGGTACGTCAAAATCAAATACAAATTAAAAAATTGAGATTGAGAGGAAACACAAAATGTCGGCCATGGAGGACGCGGCTATATGTGCCCAGACACGTGGTCAAAACAGTGTTACTCAGTCGTAAATGTCGAAATTTGTGCCTCTTAAGAGCAAATTACCTATGTCAATTTTAATAAATTTTAGATAAAAACCGCCAGGAAGTAAAACAGCCAAGTTCATTTAGCGCTAATAGGTGAACTCTTACACCTTCCGATTTTAAAGAAAGACATATAGTTTTATAAGTATTGTTAACAATTATTATAAGAAAATATAATAATAATTTAACATTTTTAAAGCTACTTTGAGTTTTTTTTTGCTGCTGGTCATTTTTGGTAGCAAATTGTAAATGTACATATCTACATTTTCTTTGAAATTTAGACCCAACCATAGAGTACAATGGTAGTAGTAAAAATATTGACAATACTGATATGATTCATTGCAAAACATGGATTTTAGTTATGACCGAAATGAATCAATTTTGACGCGCTCATGATTTTCTGCATAACATTAGCCGTATAGCCAGCCTTAAGGATTTACTTAGAAAAGGTACTTAATTTTTTAATTAAAATTTTGTAACTTTGTAAATGCAATAAGAACATGAGTAAAAATGTAAGTTCTGTAAATAGATTGTCCATTTATATTAGAAATATTTCTTCTTATTCTCTTATAAACAAATCACTTCAAGGATATACATATTTTTTTTCCTTTTCGCACACACAAACTGATAATATGTAATCCTTCAATAATCGAATATAAATTAATTATTTTAATAAAATTAAACTGAATGAGAATTGAATTAGAAACTTACATGCTATTTGTAGGGTTGCATGACGGCTGACAGCCTTGCCCACATGGTTCTTTGCAACGCACCAATAAACGCCGCTGTCCTGTTCCTTTTTGCTTTGCATCGTGCGATAGAAGAACAAGGCGCCATCCTTGAAAAGTACACGATGAGATTTTTTCTCATTTGTATTCACAGGTTCACCGTCCTGTAAGTTAAATTTAAGATAAAAAAATAAATTGAATAAATTAAATTAAATTTAAATTTGTGTATAGTTTACAAATTTTTTTTGCAGTGCATAATTTATAAAGTTAAGCGCCCACAGGTGTAATTAAAATAAATAAAGTTAATTGCAGAAAAAATGCTGACATTTTTTATATTTAAAACTTTTGTCAACATTTTTATTTTACACCTGCGAAATTGTTTGCATTTTTCATTAATTTGGACTAACCAAATATATATGTACATGATATATAAATATATATTTTTTTATATAGAAGTGAGTATTTATACAAAGGGAAAATAGTTTTTTATTTGCTCATAGCTGCTAGTTGCTCTTAATCCTCCTGCCATTTCGTTTATTAGTGATATTTTTCAAAAAAAAAAGATATATATATATATATATATATATATATATATGAATATATATATATGAATGAATATATATATATATGAACGAATCTGTATATATATATATATGAATATATATATGAATATATATATGAATATATTTATATTCTGCATTTTGGGTTTTGGGGTTTTATTTTGTATACACAAAGGAGTTTGAAAAATAAATTAATTGATATTGCAAACGTTGACTCGGTGAGCCGCAATTTTATGATTTTAATCACTTGCGAAAATATTATAGGAAATTTAAATGAAATTTATATAAAAATATAGTACATATAAAAATTTTAGATTTTTTTTAAAAAAAATATTATTCACTATTATTTTATTAAAAGAATAAAATAATATGTATTCCTATTGCTATAGGAAAAGGCATGTGGAAAGCAGGATACTCGGAACGTTGAATAAATGTGTATTAGAAAAGAAGTGGAAGGCTGACGTTACTTTAATTAAAATATTTTGTATATATATATATCAGAGTTGTGGTGTTTATATACACAGATTCATTCCAGCAAGCTTTTCATAAATTGATCTAACAGATTGCTTAAAACATAACATAGATAGGTACCAAATGCGTTTGCTTTTGCAACATTCTAGTAAGCAAGTTGGGCATAATTCATTCCTGAAAATATTACTAATCACTCTTTTCACTCACTCTTTCACTTCACTCTTTTCATCACCCCCAACTACAAATACCCCAGTGTGACCCCAGTTAAAAGATTATATCGTATAACCTCTCTGTTATTATCATAAAGTAAGCCACTTCAGTTCATAATTTTAATCTTCTCTCCTCGCCACGGCAAACGATCAATCAATCCTACGCTATACTAACACAAATGAACATTAGAAAGCTTACGTTACTTTTATGAAAATATAATGTATATATCAAAGTTTTGATGTCCAATTACACAGATTTGTTCCACAAAACCTTTCATAAAATTTCTAACAATTTACTCAATACATAATATAGATTAGGTGCGATATGTAATGATTTTGCCTTTCCAATGTTATAGTCAGCAGGTTAGGCATGATTTATCTCTAGAAATATACCCAATCCACTCTTTCCTTCTAATTACAATCTTTTTCAATCTGCATCTCTTTTCAATTACAATCACTGTTTTTGTGACACCAGTCGCAAATCTATACCTTCTATGTGAATGTCATAAGTAAACCGCTATTGTTCACCATTTTGATCATCTCTCTTCTCCAACGGTCATCGTGCTTTGATTTGATTAAATATATATTTCTACTGTGCTGAAATCATGCCTGTGCATTTCTAAAAGATGGTTTTATACTCTCATACATGTGAGAGATATTTAGTAATGTTCGGTATGATTAACCAAAAAAAAAATAGGCTTACTTAAAAATTAATTTTTCTGACTAAATTTCTATACTGTTATCATATTTTCGATCTGAGGTTGTCATGGATATCAATATTTTAATAATAATTTCTTAAAAATTGATTGGATCCAAATATACTAGTATTTATATCTAACTTCTTCAGTGTATACGCAGAGAGTCGGTTATGTTTGGTTATTTTACTAGTACGTCAAGCTATTCAATTCAGACCCTACGAGTTAATTATCATACCAGTTCCTAACCCGGGATAAGGTCCTGATTGTTGATTATGAAACAGAGTTGTGAAGTGAAGTGAAGAAGGAATAAATATACTAGAAAGTTTTTAGCTGAGTGTTGTTCATCCATTTATTCCATTTTTATTAGTTTATCTTTAAAACTGTAACAATACGAGCTTTTTGCTTTTTAACACAATTAAAAGTCTAGTGATAATGAACTGTATTTTCATCTAGCGTAGGAATTTTTTATGCAATCTTTAGTAAGTGTAAGATTACATGTTATAAGAAGTCTGAAATACAGTGTATACATTTAACAGTTTTCATATAATAAAATGCAAATTTTATAAATCATTGAGATAGATGCAAACTTTTCAGGTTACCCAACGTAAATTAGGTATAATTTTTTTTTGAAATAATGTAATTTTTCTTTTTCGCAGTTGAGAGTGGCAGCTAACAAACACTCCTCCTACTCATCCCTCTCCACACATTCACCAATTTCCATTTTCATAAGAGCACGCAAGCATATAAATGTACTTCATATATACAAGCCATCAACCAATTTTTTACATAAAAATAGCACACTTTTTGGCGCACTTGCTTACGTATAACTTTTTTTATAGCATATATATACATATATTTGTATTTATATATAAACAAATATGTATGAAAATATATTTATATATGTAAACTATAAAAAATAAAATAAGTAAAGAAAAAATCTTACCTTAAACCATTCAATTGTTGGCGCCGGTTTGCCTTCAACTTTGCAATTCAGTGTGGCAGGTTCATTCTTTTTCACTACTAAATCTGTCGGGTGCTCGATTATACGTGGTGATTGATATTGAGCTGAAAAATGTAAAATGGATAAGAAAAAAAATTAGAATCATTTTAGCAACAAATAAATGGATGTGTGCAAAATTTGTTACAAAGTTTGAAAAGGGTTAAAGCCATACACGAACAACAAACACAATGTGCTATGGAAAGTGGAGCGTACTGAACAATAAGGAAGATTGATATATTTTTTGGGATTTATTTTTATATGGCAGGATTTGAAGTTTTCTTTATCGTTTTGGAAAAAGGATTTTATTTGGAAAACGTGTTTGCGTAGAGCGTATATTTCGACATTGTTCTTGTCCTCCTTACTTTTTTACTGTTTATTTTAAAAATGGTGTTGAAGTTATTTATTGCTAAAGTTTATGCAGCTTAACTGAGTTGTCTATAAACTATTTTGTATTGCAATTTGAATATATATAAAAAAAAGAGATGGTTGTGTCACAAAAGCAGCTGAAATATTTATTTAAATGTTACATATTGGATGTGACATTCATGTGAGTTACCAAATAGTACAAAATTTTAGAAAAAAATATTTTTATAGTAACTGTTTTTTTACTAGAAGTAAAAACGCTAAATTTTTTATAAGGATTTTTCGTTTTTGTTCAAGTTTAATGGCATTATTTATAGGCACTACGTTTTTATAGATAAATATTCTATAAACAATTGCTTATATATGTTTAGAAATATATAAAGTTTTTATAGGTAAAATACAAATAAAAAGAGATTTTAAATACGATGAAAACTTTTTGCAAACGCGTTTTTCTAATAATGTCTCCAATTATTTTTTTTTCATATCAGATATCAGTTTTCTATTTAGACAAAATCGTTTCATCTTTAAAAGGACCTATACAGAAATTGATTCCTGCTACTTACATATAAATATGGACATGTGATCATTTTTTGGTGCAAGCAGAGAAGAATTAATCTAGCAAGTGACTTCAAACAGCCGGATCAAGATGAAAATAGCATACACACTTAATATCTAGAACTTTTGACTGGAATCCAGAAATAAGATAAAAGTGCCATATTAAGAACAAGGATAAAATTTTCTTAAGCCAGGAGCCCCATTCCTTAATTCACTCAATGACATTTAAAAAAAAAGTGATATTATCCAGATATTTTCATTTATTACGAGGAGTGTGGGATCAAAATAGCTTTCGAAATTAAATGAAAAGGAATCGATTCTACTTCCACTTCAGCTATTTACTACCTGCACGCCTAGTATTACTGTACGATTTAACAATTCACAGTTTATTGAAACGAGCAATGTAATGATACACAGACATATGCGGTACAGGTTCATCCCACAATATAATCCCTTCTTCGATATACATTGATTTATTTAAAATCAAAAGTTACAACCCCGACCAATTTTTTATATTCTTTTTTAATAAAGTCCAAAATATTCTGCTACAGGTTTTACTTTATAACCAATAGCATTATGTCTCAGATAAAAGAGACTTTTATGGGTCTAATTTCAACTTCCATCAATTTTATATTTCCATTTTGATAAGGATTAAGATATTCTCTTTTAGGTTTCGCTCTACAACTAATCTTATTAGGAAGTATATTCGCAGAATATATATGCAGTTACTCGAGGTTCTTCATCAGACACTACTCGAGATCTCTCTATTGTTTCTCTCTGCTTTGTGGCTTTAGTTAAAGGATTTTATCTTTACTTAGCTAATATTAGCTCAATTCAGCTCTCATTTTTTGAAATAAGAAATAGTTTTTTTATACTCAGCGTTCAATTGGGTTTGGTTGGATAGGAATGCGATATATTCTTTGATCAGGACATACTGAAGTATTGGTTCGCATTATTCTTTATACTTTCATAAACGACAATAGTTTTATTTACTGTTTATTGTAACTTACAGAACTGCAGCATACTACGAACCTTAGATACTACCTATAACTCACACGTAACATAACTAAATCTTAATGTATATACTAAATCTTCAGCAAAGCTAATTAGGACTGGTTTTGAAATTTTTTCGAATTTTGAATTCATTTAATATGTAAATCATAATCATGATAACATCTTTTTTGTTCTTGTTTACTAATTAACAACCAAAAGAATTAATTAGATTTGAATGTACAATTATCTGACTTTAAACCAGCACGCATACTGGAATGCTGAAATGGATGATACACGTATATATCCAAAAGTGTCACCATGCCAAAGTTTTGTTTCGTTTTTTGGAATAGAAATGTTATCCTGCACAAGTTGATCATTAAAACCGTTAAAGGATGTCTTCCGTTGGAGTCAAATGATGATGGTGAAACTTAAAAAAAGTAGCAAAAAATGCAGTATGCAATAATAGCAACATCAGCAGTAGTTCAGAACAAACAACGAAGACATTAAGAACGAAGTCAACAGTGCAAAAGACCAAAACAAACTAAAGTCAACGAAGTCAAATGCAAATGATAACTCCTAACTAGTGCTGGTTTGGTTAGGAATACGAGGACATACATCAATGGGCTAAACCATGCACGGGTATAAACACTTGCAAGTGCTCGTATCTGGGCGCAATTCAGTGTCTGTGCTGCTGCTGTCTCAGCAATAGCAGCACAAATATTGCAACGACAAGAGCAGCAACAAGCAAACAAAATATTCCTACATCAGCAACAACAACAAAAATATCAGCAATAAAAACATTGCCATTGCTCATTGCCAAGGCTAATAACACGCATTTTATAACTTGGTTAGCTGCAAATGTGCATAAAAAGTCAAAGTCGCTGCGTAGACACTGCGGTTGCCAGAGTCAGTGTGTAGATGCAATGAAAGAGTTGCCACCATTGCAGATAAGAAGAATTTTCAAACATTTGCATTTATGTTTTCCACATGTTGTGGAAGCCAAATTTATAGCAAAAAGGCATATTAAGGAAATTAAATAATTTAATAGTTTGCATTTTTTTTTGTTAATTTAATGGAAATGATTTAAGTATCTGTATCTCATGTTAATGTTGTTAGATTGAGTGTGGCCTCATATCAAGATATTCCATTTAACATATGAATACTTTAAAATTAATCAGTATGTCCGATGAGTTATATTATAGTATATTTCTCATGAATGTAGTGTTTATGAGATTTGAAAAAGGAAGTACATATATATTAATATTAATATTTATATGAGTATCATGAGGAAACTAGCTTATTTATACTACATACGGAAAAAAAATTAAGTTAGAAAAGTTATTTACTCTATAAGTTTTTGTCAAATTGAATTCAAGATAGGAAAAATGATTAAGAAAATAATAAAATGATAAGTTCTTGTCAAATTAAAACCAAGATAGGAAAAATGATTAAAATATCTTATTTACATTACATGGTTTTCTCTTATTTTCTTCTTTGTTTTAGCACTCAAAAGAGGGGATAAACATTTTTAACTCAAAAGTGACATTTAACTCAATTTCATTCGAATATTTTGGATTTGACATCATATTTCAGTATTAAGGGAAAGTTGGAAGTGTCGCTAGCTTAGAAGTTCTTTTCTTTTATATAAATATATCTGTTCTTTAAAATTCACTACATTCATGGCTAATTAAATTAAAATGTATATAGCTCAATGCCGTGTATATAATCGGTGATATCTGAATTAACATATTTTACTTGGATCCCATTTTGTTTCTATTAATTGTTATCTGTTCTCTTGCCTGTTAAACTTACAAATAGATTTTGTTTAAATAAAAATTTAGGTATAATGGTTTTTTATATAAATGTTTAATCTTGCTGTAGTTCCTTTTTTTTAAACCATTAAACGTTCAATGTTTCTTATTATACTCTATATTTCGACTCCCCTTGAGAGTCATCATTAGCATTACGATACCTCGTCCTCTTTATTTTATCGTCTATATCAGTAAATTATAAACAATAGATTACAGGTACACTTTTAAACCAAATATCATACCAAACAGTGAATACAATGATTTTCTAAGAGTTACTTGTAGACTTTTACTAATTCATAAACTAATTTGATTTAGCACTTAAAACAGATGGACTTGGGAAAATGTTAGGTAGGTAGTTTATACTGATGATCCTAAGATATCCACTTAGGTCGAAAAGCCCAATGTGTTGTCGTAAATAGAAAAACACAGAGGTTGAGAACTACTTTTGCAAAGCCTATACCTACTGCTCAAAAAGTATCCGGATTTTGTTGTTTGTTAACTACTCCTTAAGTAATAGACCTTTTTCAAAATTTTTTTGTTACATTGGTACACCCTTTCTTGACATATGGTACAAATTTGAGCGCCATCTGTCAATTAGTTTGTTTATAGCAGCTGTTAATGTGAGACCACCTCAAGTGCATTTAGCGATTTTTACTATAGAAAATTCTTGTTGTATGCGATTTTTTGACCAAACACGGCACCACTGTCATCGCTCAGGCACCATATTCGCCAGATCTGGCGCCGTGCGACTTTTTCCTGTTCCCGAAACTCAAATTGCCACTTCGTGGTAAGCGTTTTGAGTCGATTAAATCGGTAAAAGAGAATTCGCCGAAGGAACTAAAAGCCATACCTTCACGGGCCTACGAAAAGTGTATGGAAGATTGTGTTAAGCGTTGGGATATGTGTATCGCTTCAGAACGAGCATATTTTAAAGGAGATAAAATAAATTTGGAATAAAATTTAAATTTGTGTGTTTTATTTACAAAATTCAAGTACCTGTTGAGCAGAAGGTAAGGCTATGCAAGGCGAGGTCTTGCAGTTGAACAAAATCCTCGAAAAAAAGCTTAAATTAAAAAAGTGTTATTTAAATGCTTTTATTCGAGTACCCAATCTCAGCTTATCTTCATTGTATTGCATGATTCAATTGGTAAAATGGCAGTATCTGAACTAAATATATGATACACTGGGTAATAGTTTCATTTAACATATATTACTCAAATAGTGCTGTCAATCCAGAGTCACAAAAATGATAACCCAGTACAATGAAAACTATTCAGTAATTATATATGTATAATATTTAATTATTTCTAAAAATTTTCTCTTGATTGGCTTTCAATACTTAAGTCAGAAATTTTCATTTAACTTTTCGTCTATGTTCAGGCATGTTAAGACATCAGCAATTACGAACTTAAACATTATGCAATTAAATGATATTCATCAGAGCAAAGATTAATTTACATTTCAATTTGTCAAAACAATAAAAGTAGAACTTAACTTAATTATCATTAAATATAACGAACATAAAATCATTAAAATGTCAAACTCATGTGAAAACAAGTGTCAATTAATTAAAATTTACATACATACAAATATGTGGCAATATTGTTTTGTAATTGTTAGTGTTATTGTTGTTGTTGCTGTTGTAGCTGTTGTCACAATGTCCTGGTTTGTAGTTGTCGATAACGTCTTTTGAAATAGTGACACACACTAAAGAACTTATGAGAAGCAAAAAAGCCTAACAATTAATTGGCGTTAGAATAGCTAACAACAATGTTATCAGCAGTAACAGCAATGTTAATTGTGCCACCAACACCAGACCAGCACTAACATCATTAGATACCATATATATGTAATAATATCACTCTAACATAATAACAGAAATGAACAAACTTGGTGGTAACGACAATTAGTTTATGTGCCACAATAAAGTTTATAGTTGCTAGTAGTTTACTAGTTGCTGTAAAGTAACTATTTTCAGTTGTTACTGACGTTGTTGTTGTTTAATAAAAATTTTTACAAATTGTAACATTTGTAAATATGTACAATACACAACACAGTACAAGAACAAAGATATAGTACTCGTAGTACAGAGTCACACTAGTTGTAGTTGTAGTTGTAGTTTTTAACTCGTTAGAGCACTAATGTCACTATAAGGACGCTTGAGTTCGAACTTTTAATTAATGTGGAACTACAAAACTATCTCCGAGGTAACAACTACTAATACAAAAACTTTAACAATAAATGCTCTAATTAGTAAAGTTTTATGGAGAAAAATACTTTTTCACAATTGTTAATAGCAATTAGAATTTAGAAGAATGATTTTTCAATTTACAAATTAATTAAATTTTATATACTCGTGTATGTATATATACCATAAGTTTATGTTCTATAACATCTTTTAGAAAAGCATTAAATATGAGTTTCTTAATTAAGAAATAAATATTAATTTTATTCTTTAAAAGAACTTAAACGTAAGAGAGGGGGCTGCCATTAACTGTTATATTATTTATATCTATGTAAGTTATATAAATATATTAACGACACGTCTTTTATTTACCACAGCCTGACTTCGACTGACTCTCTCTGTTTATTCAATCTGTGTGTATTACAACTAATATTTATACACTTGTATTACTACTAATTTAGTTTAGAATAATAACAACAGCTCTACGATAATGTTAAAGAACCATAGGCGACCTATGTGGAATCTGTCACATATTGATAGTGTAACATTAGTCATCACAGATCATTATCTATAGAGTAGCAATTTGTATTTGATTTTCCGTGTGAATACAATAATCCAGTTCTGCGCCATATATTTTTTGAATGTGTGAAAAAAAATGATTGATGCACATCAGTTAAAAAATTTTGATTTAACTAAATATATGAAGACAAAAAAAAAGTTCTGGAATTTTTGAAACTTAGATTCAGGATGCTGAAAGATAGGATAAAGAAAAAATGCGTATCATTAACTTATCAAGTATTATTGTTATTATGGAAAAAAAGTATAGTGCCCTTTATTCAGATAAAAGTATTTCTCCAACTCAGATTTCTTTAATAAAAGACAGTATCTTTCCTAGTCTTGAATCCTTATGCTCCATGAAACACCCTCCAAGATGTTTCTTCCGCTTGTGCATCAGTGTCAGGTGCTTCTCAAGAACATGATATGCGGTATCTCTCTCTTGTCTACAGTATCAGCAATCTGAGTTTGATTGAATTTCTAACTTTGTTAGATAATTATTCAATCTACAGTAACCGGTTAGTAACCCCGTAATAATTTTTAGCTTATTTTCTGTTTGCTTTATGTAACTCTTGAAGTGCTTCGAGTCCTTAAAAGCATTTTAGATTGCGATAGCCTTGAAAGATTTTTCCAATATAATTATCTTTCTTTTTTCTCTGCGCTGTTCAAAAGAAAGATTCTGGGCCTATCATTATTAAAGCTGCACATCTGCTCGCAAGTTTGTCTGCCATCTCATTGTCTTGGATACTAGCATGTCCCGGTATCTATATTAAGTACACCCAATTGTTCCAGCCAATACTAATTTTATCAGGTAACGTAGGAAGAGTACCGGACTTCAGCTCTGCGTCCAATATATTTAGCAGTAAGTAACCAATATGTGATTGAACGCACATAAGTTGAAAAACTGTGATGTAACTAAATTTGTGAATACACAGAGATCAGGAAGTCAGAATTTTAGAAATCATAAAGATTATCATAATGTCAGAAGTAGACTACTGAGAAAAATTTGCGCTAGTAACTTATCAGATAACGGAAGATGAGTGTGGATCTCAGCTCTGTATCTTAAATATATAGATGTACTGCTCACCAATATACAAGGTTGGAAGACAGACCAGATAGAAAAAGGTCAATAGCTTATCAAGAAAAAGAAAAAATTACCGACTACGAAGAAGAAGGATGTATAGAGTTAACAATTACTTACGAAGTATATAAATTAATAGCAAAAAAATCATCTAGACGTGAGAACTGTAGTGCAATAAGGTTGAGTCCATCATGCTGAGAGAGAATATAAAGACAAAGTGTTATGTTTTCATGTATCATCACAAATTATTTATAAAGAATATATAAAAAAAGACTTGTCTTCTCATAAACTTATGAAAATTAATGAAAATAAATAATTTTAAATTATTTTTCATTTATATTCAAAATGTATAAAAATTTTTGATTTATTTATTTCTTTTATAAAACAAATTTATTTTATACATGTTTCTTTTAAAAAAAAATAAACTCAATAACAATTACTCTAATACTTTATGTTGTAAATTAACATTTTTATTAACACTGCATCCAATAAGGTCTTGGCCCATCACACCCATTTCCCTTACAATATTTGTTCTTTTTATATGAAATTG